>NW_018128071.1:465978-479056 GCF_001952655.1 Monopterus albus
TGAGAAAAGCTAGAAAGAACTGGCAAGGGAGTGAACGAAGAGCAGGGACTAAATAGGGAGAAACTAATCAGGTGCAGCTGGTGACAAGCAGGTGTAGAGGATAGCGTAATCAGGTAAAGGGAGAGAAAACAGAGTGAGGGGAGTGAGAAAGGAGGTGCAACCGGGCAAACCTGACACATCCCATAACATTTGTTAGTATATCAGGTTCGTTTTACTTTCTCACATGATCTGAAACGTAATCTAGCAAATTTACCAGAAAACCGAGAGCTTGCCTTGTTGTATTATCAGCAGCCAAATTTAACTGTTAATATTACATTCCCACAATGTTACTTCTCTACACAACTACTACTACTCTCATACCATCTCAAAACATTAAACAATATTTTAGTATCTCTTTACTATCTCAGCTGATCCAAAATGTAGTGTTAATCTAATGTTAACACAGACGCAGGCTGTCAGCACTCAGTTCAACAGTGAGCCAAACCTAGCCTTCCCTGTCATATATCTGTAGTTTTGCTGATAATACTCCAGCAGTGTTAAGTGTTTCAAACTGTCTCAGTATGTCAGTATCTCTCTCTTTTTTTTTCTTCTCAAGGTTAAGTTAACTGTTAGCACAATGTTAACTGGCTTTAGCAGTGAGCCAAATGCAGCCTAGGTTAATGCTAGTTGTTAAACACTGGTGACTAGTTCCAGGTCTCATACCATGCCATAACATTTGATAGCATGTCAATACCTCTTCATATTTTAAGTTTATCTAATTATGTTAACAGAATACGGGGAGCTTGTGTTATTGGCAGCTGGCTAACTGCAGCACTCAGGCCATAAACCATAGCTAATGAGCTGTTAACAATGGTATGTGTCTCCCACAATCTCAGTGTTAGCTAAATACTAAATACTACTACTAATAATAATACTAAATACTAATTATATAAACAGTGTGTTAGGTATTTTCAGTCAGATAGACATTGGTCAGGTACTTGTATTAGAAATGTTTAGTGGAGTCAGGATGTCTAGTTTAGGCTGTTAAATGCTTAGTCATGCTCATGAGTTTTTGCAGGATGCTTATGGTCAAGGATAACTAGATAGAAAGTTTGACTGTCAGCAGACAGGATAATTATTATTATTATTATGATGTGTATAACTGTAATCGTAATCATAATATTTTCTTATGTTTAATGTCATGACATGTCACTAGATGTCATTTCAGAATGTTTTTAGATACACACCACAATCAACAGACACACACACATTGATTTGCTTCATGTTTTGACTACTGCTATGGTCAGCTGCAAAGCTGGCACCAGGGACACGTCATGGTTGACGTTCCTGTGTAGTATAGGGCTAGCCCAACCGAAGAGATAAATGTATAGGCCTGTTGTAGTTCAGGGTCTTTCATCTTTCAGCTGCCTGCGTGCATGTTGGAGGTGGAAGATACCTGAGCGTGTAATGTTAATTTTTACCTGTGTTCATGGAATAGATCAGCACTGTTTTGTAGTTACTTGGACTGCCTCGTCTCTTAGAGTTAGCATGGTATCAAGAACTGGGTCTTACAAGTGTAAAGACACTCCAGGTTCCAATTTACATCTAAAACCTATGCACTCCAGCATATTTATTGCCAACAGTCAACTTTAGCGAACACACTCCTATCACTCAAAAGTCCATGATGAGAACAGGCAGTACATTTTCATGATTTGACATGGTTTTATTGTCTTGACCCGACATGCACACAGCAGTTCAGAGCAGAGAATATTCCATATTTTGCCATGATTTTGAAAGCTAATTTTATATACTTGGCAATCTTTTTAATCGTTCAAATTTGTCTGGGTGGTTAATAACATCTTCCTGTGATGTGACAAACTTAGAACTTATTTATTTATACTTTACCCTAACTTCAATAAAGATGGAATGTGTGAGCACTTTAAGTTAAAAATAAAATAAAAAAAATGCATATTTATTATTTAGTAAAGGGTTTTTTTTTCATTTTTTAAATATCATGATAAATATTGTATTGTGGACTTTTTATTGTGGCAATATTGTACCATGACTTGTTGGTATCATTACATCCCTACTAATATTTAGTATATACCTCTGTCTATACATGTGTGGGCTGCCTTCCAGTGTATACGACAGTGCTTTGGGTCGTCAGCTGAGTTTTTAATTGACACAAAAGCTTGTCTCCCTCCAATGAACTGTGAAGTGCAGCAATTATTTTTACTGGGGTCTGATGGCTCATGAATGGGTGTGAAGATAATGGCTGGGCTATGATAGGTAGGCTTTCCCATGCTCACCTTGGGGTCTCCTTAAAGAGCTTCCACATTATTACAGCAGGAAATGGAAAATGCTTTTCACAGTGTGACTGAAGAAAATGCAGATTACAAGAGTTACAAAATGAAAATAAATTCACTATGAGCTGCTGCACACTCTGGCACTAATGTTAACTTTATAAAGTCCTCAGGAATGACACTCACTTTTCAGTGGGTAGAGATGTACCACTTGTATGTGCCCTCGTTTTGTGAAAATTAAATTTAATGAGTACTGGGGCATCTCTGGGGATGTGAATTGCAGTAAATGGAGAAGCAATGCCAGCAGTCCTAATCTGCAATACAGATCCTGTATGTTTGGCAGTTGAGCTTTAGTAGGCCCTACTGGTACAGCACATTTGAATGGTCATGTAGTTAATACAGCCAGTATGCTTAACAATGGAAAAAAGCACAATGTTACAGACACAGAATTCCTCATCAGCTGCCAGTAGACAATAACGTGAAATGTTCAACAATCAAAAATTTATCAATTCGAGGCAAAGAAGCACTGAATTTTAGTCTCTGGTGTGGCTCAATCTGCGAACACACCGGCTCATCCATTTTTCAAACTTTCCACCTCTAGACTTTCTCAATAAAGTTAAATATTTTTAAAATTTTGTACTTGTCCATAGTTTTGTTTATGACCAATTAGGCTACCTGTAATAGTAATGACATTCCCATGATGCTGAGCTATGTGCTGTGCTTAGTGCTAATTAGCAAATGCTAGCATGCTCACAAAAAATATAGTAGCCTACAGCTGCTAAACATCAGAATGCAATGTTGCAAATTTAGTGTTACAGTGGGGTGTCACGTGCGCGACCTCGGTGACGTGCGTGTGCCGTCCTGGGACGCTGACGCTGACGCACTCCTCCAATATATCAGTATTAGCTTGTCTCGCCCTGCTGTAAGCACAACATAATAAATTATAAATGTGAACCACTATCTAAAAGTCCCAAAGCACATTTTATTATCAAACAGACTGTATTTTACATGAATTACCAACCTATCAGAGGACCGGGACGGGCAGGTGACTAGACAGGTGAACAGCAAGAACCAGAGGACAGGAAGGTGGCAGGCAGCAGGTGAGATGACAGGAGAGACACAGTAACCAGGAGGATCAGTGGACTAGGATGACAGGTAAGTAGACAGGCAAGCATCAGGAACCAGGAGGATCGCCAGAGGTAATCATGGCAGGAACCAGTAACCAGAGGACAGGGCTGGTGAGCAAGGTAGCACTCACAGTCAGGTAAGCATGGCATCACTCGCCGTCAGGCAAACAGAGTAGATCCTCGGAGATAATCAAGGCAGGGAAGATTGCCAACGTGTATGCCCGCATCAAACATAAGAAAAATTTAATCTCGCTGACATTGTCACCCGTCAATATGTTGAATCTCCATTAACATAGTCACCCTCACCATATGATTGTCAATATGTTACATAACCCTATGAACTGTCAGGGATCTGGCGACGAAGGAGTATCTGCCAGTGCTTTAAATAGGGAAGGATAAGTAGCGGGGATGAGCTTCAGCTGTGCGCTACACCCGGGAGTGAATTAGCAGGTGAATGCCTTTCAGCTGTGTTGCTGAGCCTGGAGGATGAGATAACAGGAGAGAGAAAGGGGAAGAGAGGCAGGTTGCGCCGAGTGGACCTGACATTTAGTGATTGTCTTGATAGATTTGGCAACTTTAAAGGGCAGACACACCATGCCAACATGAAAGAACTAGCAGTACTGGAGACTGACCGCTTTGTCTGGGCCAATTGGGTTGAAAAAGTGGCACTTGAACACACCACACAGACTACAGCCAATGGTCAACTAGCATGTACATTCTGCACCTGAGTGACAGAAATGATTCCCCCTACCTTCAGGTGACAGTATCTGTATTTGCCATTCAGAAAGGGAAAGAAGATGACCTAGACTGAGGAAATACAAGCATAAACAATCCAGCTCTTGTTAACCCTTGTGCTCTGTTTAAATGTACTTTGCGCCCCCTATGGTTTGGGGTCCCTCAGACCCCAGCATCTTTATTTGTAACTCCACATAATCCAAGATGTTTTATTCTTAAACAGTGCAAAAACCTAGCAGTGATCCACCAATGTTAAAATTTGCCCTTTACCTTTTTTTAGATTACACAACACCTGTTTAGGGTCACTATACACTACTTCTGTTAGCGGGACATTTTGTCCCGTACAATTGTCTGGATTCATAAATCCACATCTACAAGATTTTTTCCCTCCTGCTCACTTCTACTAGGCTCACACAGCTCTCTGGCTGAGAGAGACAGGCAAACACTCTAACCCCCATTCTCCAAGCAGCCCACAAAGGGTGCAATTCACACCGACCAGCACCAAATTTACAATGAATGCAGCGATCACAGCTGTTTGTGTGTGTGTTGTTTGTGTGTGATTTGAGTCAGTATCACTCAGACACACTTTTAGTTGCGTGGGGGATGACCTACCTGTCACGTGCGCGACCTTGGTGACGTGCGTGTGCCGTCCTGGGACGCTGACGCACTCCTCCAATATATCAGTATTAGCTTGTCTCGCCCTGCGGTTAACACAACATAATAAATTATAAATGTGAACAACTATCTAACACTCCCAAAGCACATTTTATTATCAAACAGACTGTATTTTACATGAATTACCGACCTGTGACCGGCGGTGCCATTCATGAAAAGCGTCACATGATTATTTGTAGCTAATACAATATCCCCTTATAATTGGGGATATTTCTGATGCAAAATTGGAAATGGCACTGCCATTCTCTGCTGTTGGTCTTTTGGTTGTGGAAAAAGAAAGGAGGTCATGGAGGGAGAAACTACACTAAATGTGTGAAACCATGGATACTACAAAAACCTGAAGAGGTATTCCCTGAACTGTTTTCTTCTTGTGCATTGATTCGCTAAGCTAAACATCCAATCAGAGTGGTCTCTCTTACCAACGAGGCCCAATGGGCCAACATCTATTCATCATGTTGAATCACTGGAAAAACTGCCAGCAGGGTCTGAATAGTGCCAATGATGTGGGACACACCAGGAAGATGAGCCCCAATAGATGCTCACCGATGGCCTGACGGTGGCCTATGGCTGGCAGTCGCCTTGGCATATCAGATCCATTAGATGTTATGTATTAATTTAGTTTTATTGCCCTTAAGTAGCCTAAAAATTAATATGGCAAACTTAATATAATAAATATATAATTATGGTAATTTAAAAACTCAGTTAAGGTTAAAGAAATATTGCGGTATAATTTTTTTAAAAAGCTACCATAATTGCTGGACACAAACTTACTTGAGGAACCTTTGACAGACTGCTGTTTCCTGTTCCTGAAGTAACCATACTCATTTCCTGTTTTCTGTGCCTGCAGCATGTTGTGCTCACTTCCAGATTGTTTAGGAAGTAAGATCACTATTTTCTGGGTTTATCTGAATTTTACGACTGATAACACTACAGAAGTTCTTGCTAATTACCAAATTTAATTTGCTACTTCAGGTCAGCCAGCTTAGAAGCTAGCTAAGCTAGTAGCTTAGTTGAGAGCAATGGCTCCCCCCCTTTCTCTCCTTCTTTCTCTTGCTCAGAATGTCACATGTTCAGTTATTCCTCTGCCTCCTTTAGCGATAATGGTACTTGTACTAAAGGTCAGATGTTAGCAGCATTTGAGGCGACTCACAGATTTGGAAGCACGGCTCCGCACCATGGAGAACAGGCCAGCTAGCTATGCCCATGTAGCCAGTGTGAAGCCTCCTAGACATAGCGCTGCCAAAGTTAGCCGCCCCCCAGAGCTTCCGAGCAGCCGGGATCTCAGCCAGGTGACTGGGTGACAGTTGCAAGAATCGTAGCTCAAAACGAATGCCCATGGTGCATCACCTGCCTGTTCATGTTTCAAATCAGTTTTCCCCACTCAGCGACATACCCGCAGAGATGACAACTCTGGTAATTAGAGACTCCATAGTCAGAAACATGAAGCTAGGGTCACCAGCGGCCATAGTCAAATGTATTCCTGGGGCCAGAGCAGGTGACATCGAATCCTATTTGAAGCTGCCGACTAAGGATAAGCGTAAATACAGTAAGGTCCATTCATGTCAGCGCTAACGTTGGTGCATGCTCAGCCCATTGCTCTTCACACTGCTGACCCACGACTGTCTGCCAACCTACAGCACCAACCACATTGTCAAGTCTACATATGACATAACTGTAGTTGGCCTCATTACCAACAATAAGGCCAACTACAGGAGTGAAGTGTGTCAACTGGAACAGTGGTGTAAGAGCAACAACCTCTCCCTGAATGTGGGGAAGACTAAAGAGACTGTTGTGGACATCAGAAGAAAACCTCTAAAGCATCCCCCACTGATCATTGATGGTGCTGTAGTGGAGAGAGTGAGCAACACCAAGTTCCTGGGGGTGCACATCTTTGAGGACCTCTCCTGGACCAACAACACCACAACACTGGCCAGGAAAGCTCAAACATGCCTCTACTTTCTCTGCAAACTGAGGAGAGCCAGTGCCCCACCCCCATCATGTGCTCCTTCTACACTACCCCTGCTGTTGCACAAACTCAATACATTCCCCCTTTTTGTTATATTACAGGTAAATCTGCTGCTGACTCTTGTGAAAACAAAACAAAACAAAAACTACCTCTGCTGTTTTGCCGTCTGTTACATGTAAATCTGCTGCTGACTGTTGTTTTGTTTTTTTGCCAGGATATCTGCTGCATTTGCAATATTGTCCATGCATACCTCATATGCTATTTGCACCTCATCACCAATGCCCTGGTGATGCTGAACCATCTGACAATTTCATATTATTGTTTCACTACTGTTACTGACTGACTAACATACAAAGCCCTTAATGACAAGGCTTCATCGTATCTTAAAGACTTCATAGAGTCCACAGAAGTAAAATGGGAGGCAGAGCCTTTAGCTATCAAGCTCCTCTCCTATGGAACCAGCTCCCAGTCTCAGTTCGGGAGGCAGACGCCCTCTCTACTTTTAAGACTAGACTTAAGACTTTCCTTTTTGATAAAGCTTCTAGTTAACTATGAATCAGGTGACCCTGAGCCTTCCCTTAGTTACAGTGCCTTGCGAAAGTATTCGGCCCCCTTGAACTTTGCCACTCTTCCATAAAGGCCAGATTTGTGCAGTATACGACTGATTGTTGTCCTATGGACAGAGTCTCCCACCTCAGCTGTAGATCTCTGCAGTTCATCCAGAGTGATCATGGGCCTCTTGGCTGCATCTCTGATCAGTCTTCTCCTTGGATGAGCTGAAAGTTTAGAGGGACGGCCAAGTCTTGGTAGATTTGCAGTGGTCTGATACTCCTTCCATTTCAATATTATCGCTTGCACAGTGCACCTTGGGATGTTTAAAGCTTGGGAAATCTTTTTGGATCCAAAGCCGGCTTTAAACTTCTCCACAACAGTATCGCGGACCTGCCTGGTGTGTTCCTTGTTCTTCATGATGCTCTCTGCGCTTTAAACGGACCTCTGAGACTATCACAGTGCAGGTGCATTTATACGGAGACTTGATTACACACAGGTGGATTCTATTTATCATCATTAGTCATTTAGGTCAACATTGGATCATTCAGAGATCCTCACTTTCATGAAGAATAATCAGAGTCAAATATCACCTTTCAAACATTTATTATCATAACTGAATGGACCTTCAAATAAAGCAATTTACAGAGCTCTGGGTTCCATCTCTATCTGAAGCCCTGACCTCAACAGCAAAACCGTTCAACTCGTCTTCAGGACAAGAGCGAACGCTATCCTCCTCAACTCAGTTGATTTTATACAATTTCAAATGTGCCATTGTAGGCTGGTCTGATCCTCTCATGCTGTTCCATTGGTCCATCTATCCCATTCTGCTCCAATGGGAAAGTCAGCTTCCTAAAGAGGGAGGAAATTCTACTCTGTCTAAATTCCTACACTCACTTTTTTCTTTGTTACTAACTAACTACACTATACAAGGCATGGCTTTCTGTTTGGCTAATTAAACTGTCTTACCTGTGTGTGTATGTATATGGTCCTGCCTTTGAAGTTGTCTTTCTCTTCCTGGCTTTTAGGTCTAATCTCTGTTTATTACCCTTGGTGTCCCAGTGACCCCAAATTCCCTGGCCTCTTCAGCCAGGTGGTGATAATAAAGTATCTGTGGACCCTCCTTGTCAAAGCTGTAAACCTAATGAGATTCAGTGTTTTAGTGAACCAGTCCCCCCTTAGATGTTAAACAGTGCTCCAGTTGACTAACATAGTAAATACTGGCCAGGAATTCAGTGAACACATAAAATGATATAAACTAACTTATATAAACATAACTGTAACATATAAGTAGGCAAACTTATGTGTGCTCTAAACTAAATCCTAACTATTCATTTTCTTACTATGATAAAATAATCATACACAAACAAAGTAAACACACAGGTTGACTAATCGACAAACATAGTGTCAATCTCCTACTAATTAAGTTCTTAATTCAATCAAATGTTAGAATCAACCTTAAAGTATGACTTTGTTAATAATTTTACCCAACAAAGGTCACTCTAAAATGTGCAGTTTAATCACAGAGCACAGTTTTGAGGGAGCGTGCAATTGGCATGCTGACTACAGGAATGTTCACCAGAGCTGTTGCCTATGAATTGACTGTTCATTTCTCTACCATAAGCCGTCTCCAAATGCTTTTTAGAGAATTTGGCAGCACATCCAACCGACCTCACAGCCGCAGACCACGTGTAACCACACCAGCCCAGGACCTCCACATCCAGCATCTTCACCACCAAGATCGTCTGAGACCAGCCACTCGGACACAGCTGCTGCAACAATCAGTTTGCATAACCAAAGAATTTCTGCACAGACTGTCAGAAACTGTCTCAGGGAAGCTAATCTGCATGCTCGTCGTCCTCATCAGGGTCTCGACCTGACTGCAGTTCGTCATCGTAACCAACTTGAGTGGGCAAATGCTCACATTTGATGGTGACTGGCACTTTGGAGAAATGTTCTCTTCATGGATGAATCCTGGTTTTCACTATACAGGGCAGATGACAGACAGCGTGGATGTCATCGTTTCCTGATGTCAACGCTGTGGATCGAGTGGCCCATGGTGGCAGTGGGGTTATGGTATGGGCAGGCGTATGTTATGGACAACGAACACAGGTGCATCTTATTGATGGCATTTTGAATGCACAGAGATACTGTGACGAGATCCTGAGGTGGATGGATTATCTCGGCAAAGGAGAAGTGCTCACTAACACAGATTTAAACAGATTTGTGAACAATATTTGAGAGAAATAGGCCTTTTGTGTATATTGAACAAGTTGTAGATCTTTGAGTTCAGCTCATGAAAAATGGGGGCAAACACAAAAGTGTTGCGTTTATTTAATTTTGTTTAGTGTAATAATAATAGTAAAGTCTAGACCTTACTTTATAAAGTGTCCTGAGATTACTTTTTTGTGATTTGGTGCCATACAAATAAAATTTGACTGGATTTGATATAGCCTCACATTAAATCAATATCAGTGAAGCACAAAACACAGGTGTAGTTCCATTCCCATAAAACAAATCAGAACTGAGATTTTGATTACTGCTTCTCAGTGGAAGCTTGATAGATTTTTTTTCTTTAGCACTTTTTTAACTAGAGCAATTGGACCCATTACATACAGTATAACTGGATGTGTATGTATGTGCGTGTGCATGTGCCTTTCTGTATCTTGAGCCCTTTTGTCTACACTTTTACAGTAGCAGTGTAGTGACCTGGTGACCCAGTTGTCTGGCAGGAGGCTCTGTAACTACAGGGTTCAAAGTTTTATTCTGTCAGCTGCCCAAGTGTCCTTGTGTTTTCTGCATAAGAGTATTACCCAAATGCCCCAAATATACTGTAAATGCATACATGCTTCTGTGCCTTGAGCCCAGAAAGCTGCAAATGTCTGTTGTTCCTGGGTGTCATTTGTATTATGATCAATGATGCTGTAACGGCTGTGCTGCAGAGCGAGTGCCGCCATAATAAATGTTTTTGCATCACTGCTTTCCCAGTGACTTCACAGTGAATAATGATAATTGTCTGCATTGTGTGGACATCATGTTTGATCCAACCACGCTTTGGCTGACCTTCTGATGCACAATGCACGTATCTGCATCTAAATGAGTTGTAATAAAGAACAGTTTTTTGTTACTTATTGAAAAATAGTTAATACTAATGACAAACCAATAGATTCGACATTGAGCAAAACATTAAATCAATAGAAAAATATCCATTACATGTATATCATGTACTTTATGTAGCAGGGTGGCCTTCTGCCTTGACCGGTTGGGGCGAGCAGATAGAAGAGAGACAAAAGAAAAGCAACAAGACACAACAACAAACAACCAAACACTTGGCAGGTTGATGCGTTGTCATTTTTAAATCAAGGTTGGCTATTCTACACTATAAAAAAGAGACAGGAGACAGTCACTCTCAGGCCCTGTAGGCCTTTCTCTCTCATCAGCGAGCTATTTTTGTCTTGCAGCAGCAGTAGTCGTGGTATTGTGTTTGAGAGAAATGTAGGGGAAGTCCAATAATCCATGCACCGAAAACAGTCCAAAATAAGAGGGAAAGGCAGAATCCGTGGTCTAAACAATCCAAGGTCACAAAAGGAATCACAAAAATCAGGAATGCTGGAAAGTCTTCTCGGGAGTCAAGAGAATAATCTGGCAGCTTCCCACAGGGTGAGAAGCTGCTATACACTGTTGTGAGCACCTGAAACCAATTTGGATAAAGTTCCCGGGAGTCAGAGTGAGCTGGGGGCAGGAAGTGGTATCAAAATAAATGACAGGAAGCAAACGGGACAGACTCATGACAGGATGACTTTGTCTGAATTTTTGCACAAAAAAACCCAGAAGTTTCTTACTCTGATGTGGTAATAAATCTGAATGGAAAATAGTGAAATATCAGTTTTAACTGGGCCCTCCATCCATTTCTCCTGGCCAGTATTCCCTCTCTGCTGCAGTCACAGGAGCCATTTACAGCTAGATTAGATGAAACACCATAACCATGGCCCACCATCTGTCCTGTTTTCATTAAAATAGAGCATATGTTAATCCAACCACTCTACAGCCTTCATGTGTTGCTGCTAAATCAAGGAAAAAATTAAAATGCCCCAGGATATTGCATCTTCCTATATGCTTGGCACTTCAGCTGCATTATGCCTCCTCACTTCTGCCTTTTCTTGGCATCTTCCACCCCTTTTGCACCAATATATTCTTGGATAATTTAAAAAAAAATCTCCTCATCTCTCATTTCCTTATATTACTTTTCTATTATCTATCATTACAGGGTCCACTATTCTGAACAATCCTTCAAAGATACTTCAAAGTAAATGTTGAATCAACATGCAGGATATTCCCTCACAATGTCATTACCACCATTTTCAGCTATTGTTCAAAGGTTAACGGGTTGTAAAAAGGTTGTATACTATGTTAATGAGCATCTTGATATTTGATTTGATTTGATTTGATTTATTCTTTCAAACATGCAGAACAGAACAAATGACAGCAACACACACATAATTACACCTATCCAACCAATGCTAATCCAAAGTCAGTTTGCTTACACCTATTACATGTTTGAATGGAGTAGGAAGAAGTCAGACTTATCCAGTCCTACCCCATAACATCATATTATACAAAAAATTTCATGCATCACTGGCTGCAAGCAGTATCTCTACATAGGTAATTGCCTTCTTCACCAACAAGTAATACACAGAAAATTAAAACAGAGTGTTTCCTTAATGCCTTCTCGAATAAATCTTATTCTTGCATATATCTTGTATGACACATACATTTATATTTATATTTAAACTCCTCAATTCTAGTACTATTTTTCATGTCCACACTTAAATTATTCCATAATTTGACCCCACTTATAGAAATACAAAATCTTTTTTTGGTTGTACGTATAGCATGAACTTTTAGATTTAAGTGACCCCTTAAGTTATATCCCCCTTCCCTTTCACCAAATAACTTTAGGATTCCACCAGGTAATAAGTCGTTCCTGGCTTTATACATAAACACAGCAGTCTTATATTCCACCAAATCAAAGAACTTCAACAATTTGGACTGTATGAAAACTGCATTTGTGTGATCCCTATACCCCATCTTGTGCACAACTCTTATCGCTCTCTTCTGTAATATGTACAATGGTTGAAGTGAACTCCTGTAAGTGTTTCCCCAGTTTTCAATGCCATACTCCAAATATGGCAAAATCAATGAACAATACAAAATCCGCAATGCTTTAACGTCCAGCATATGTCTAACCCTTGCCAATATCGATATATTTTTAGCTATTTTATGCTGAACATGTCTAATATGAGATTTCCAGGATAATCTGTCGTCAACCATGACACCCAAAAATTTGATTTCATACACTCGTTCGATATTAGCACCCCCAATTCTCAATTGAAGTTCATTATGTGGTCTACGGTTCCCAAATACCATATATTTAGTTTTCTCCAAATTCAAAAATAGTAAATTACTATCACACCATTTCTTTATCTTCACAAATTCCTCTGAAACCCTTACCGAAAGTTGCCGTAGGTTTTCATCAGATGCCCAAATGGTAGTATCATCAGCAAACAAAACCACTTTAACAATTTCAGAAACCTTACATATATCATTGATGTATAATATAAACAGTTTAGGTCCCAAAACAGAACCCTGAGGCACTCCACATACAATATCCAGCTCACTCGATTGGTATTCACCCAACCTCACAAATTGACGCCTCTGTGTCAAATAACTTCTGATCCATTTCC
>NW_018128071.1:483092-489160 GCF_001952655.1 Monopterus albus
GTAAACCGATGGCTTTAGCCATTGGGGGCAATGTGGGGGGGGGTTCAATGTCTTGCCCAAGGACACTTCAACATGTGGTCGAGCAGTCGTCTCCCAACCTTCTGGTTGGGAGACGACTGCTCTACCCACCGCACTGTCGCCTCCCCCGAATAATCCATCTCATCTTTCAAAACATTTTAACAACATATCACTATTCAAGACTATTCAAGAGCATTTTGATAGTAAATATGAATTCATTCACAAACATTACTTCCTGTTTCTGTTTCACCTTAGTTTCAGACTTTTTACTTTAATCAGCACTCATTGTTTTCACCTGTTTTCACCCCTTTATAAACAGCTTTTCCCCAGCGGAAAGCTGCCAGATTGTTCTAACCCATGCCAGACTTTCCAGCGTTTTTCTTGTGCCTGTTTTTCCTGTTTCGACCCCGGAATACCTTGTGACCACCGAGTACTGCCTAAACATATCTTCTTCAATGTTTAAAAATCAGGCATGTAATCTGGCAGCTTTCCGCTGGGGCAATACATGTATTGCACTGTGAAAATTTGATAGGCATTTAAGGGTTTTTGAAGTCGGTTCCAGGAAGACCATTACTCAACATGGAAAGGATGACATCATGTGACCACCTATGCAGATCTGGCAGGTCAAACGTGAGCCAGTGCCCAGTTGTCATATGCTTGTGTTCAAAACAACAAAAGCACATTGTCAGAACACACAAACGCTTTTTTAGTTCAATAACACACTTACATAAACAGTGTACTTACTGTAAGTGAATGACTGACACTGAGTCAGTTACACTGAGTTGCATGATGTTGTCTCAGCATTATAAATCACTAAGCAGTGCAGTTTGAGCAGGCTGCCTTTTATAAACTGCACTGAACTTGTTTGAATACATCTTGTGGTTAACTGTAGTCTTGACAGAGGCTGTGCTCTGATAGAAATTAAACTGACAGACTACAGAGTAATATTCACATCTTTTCTGAAAGTCCATATTCTTTAGCATTCAAAACATAAATGAATAAATATGCCTTTCTCTTTTTTTCAGCATTTGATCTTGTTTGCACCCATGTTGCGATTGGTCAGTTGATTTGTGTGTGAGAATAAATAGGATAAGGATAAATGTCAAAAGAATGTTTGAATACAGAAAAATTCTTACAATCCACAAGCTACAGCAAACACCATAGTGCAATAACCTATAGGTGTAATCACTGTACATAGTAAATAGCTCATTTTAAATAGTTTTAACTTGTACATATTAATCAATAGATGGCTGTTTGTCTTCTTGTTTTTTCTTGTTTTCTGTTTTTTATTCTTTTATCCGTTTTTGTCACATCCACAGTTGGTGCCTCTGACCATTCCACTCCAGCACTACCAGCACCTCCGCCCCCTCACGTGCTAACCAGCGGACTAGTAGACGACGCACAGCCTGGCACTACTTAAGCCGGGTGTTGGTGTGTTTTGTTGCCGGTCCGTTGTTTTTGATACGTCAGAAGTCATCTCGGCTCCAGTGATCAACGTTTTTGTGACTGTGGTTTGCTCTGTTTTAAGTTCCAGTTTTATCTCTTCCAGCTGCCTGTTGGTCTTCCTGTCTCTGACTATCTGAGTTTTCTCCCTGCCTTACCCCTCTGCTGTCCACCGCCAGAGTAAGACGATTACTTCTCAGCACCACTCACTATGTCCCCACTGTCATCACCACCCACGAGACACAAACTTTCTCCTGTGGACTTGCCACTTACCTCCACCTCCCTCCTAGCTCCTCCTCAGACCTGTGCATTGTTCAGCTGGGTGTCCAGTGCAGTGCCACCATTCTGTGTGCCTTGTAGTGATGGGAAGTTCGGATCATTTTACTGATTTGGTTCTTTGAATCTTGTTCAGCAAAATGAACGAATCTTTTTTCAAGTCATTTTGTTCAATTCGTTCACTTCAGCAGAATGTAATTAAAATGTTACATGTCGATTCCCCATCTACTTACGCACATATTGATCATGTTTTGAATAAGAAAGAACTGTAATGCAGCCAAGGTCATATTATAAGTAATATCGTACCTGTGTCTTGAGGCTGTGCAGTCTGTTACTTCATCACCTCACTTCCGGATATTTTGGATCAAATTCGTTTGGTCTTTTATCATGTAACATCCTAAGCTAGGATGTTTTTCTTAATAAAAATAATGACAAAACAACCAGAATGCACTGTGACTGACAAGTAAATGATAAGGCAGAACACAAAATAAATTAATTGGATGAATATTAAATAATTTGATTGATTTGACCTCATAGACTTATCCTAATGATCATGGTGAGATGGGAATTATGGGTTCTTAATAAAAACTGAAATATAAAACTGCTAAAGGGGTCATAGGTTACCTAATCCATCCTCAGTGTAAATAACACCTTTTGACACACTGGTTTTCTACCAGTAAAAACTGAATCAAGACACAGAGATCAGCTGGTACAAAGTTCACAGTGAGGGAATCCGCTGAAATTTTTACAGTATGCGATTTATGAGAGCATGTCTTCAGCTTCATCAGATTATACCACAAGCCCCAAATGTCTTGACAGTATCATATAATGACTACCTAAGGCAAATTAATTCTCCAAGTGTCTTCACTTGATGGTATTCCCTCACAGTTGATTGCTCTTGTGATGGGGGGAATCAGAGTCTGTGTCTATTTAAGGGCTGGAAGCTCTGAAGTAGTTTATGAGAAGTACTTGTGTCTGAGAGGCACAGAGAACAGCACAGGGAGGTACTGACATATTATATTGTTCTTGTCATAACTGCACCCATGTGTTCCTGATATGATATGACAAAATGCCTATGTTGAAAATGAGCTATTCTTATAATGTACTATTGCTGCCTATTTGTACATTCCACAATGTACAAATCCAGTCCAGCTGAGCCTCACACAAATTGTCTAACCCCTTCACCCTCCTTGATTGTACTACCCTCCTGACACCCTCGTGGCCAAAAATGTACAGCTACAAATATTGTTATTAAATCGTCATGCATCAATATTTTTTTCATAAATCTCTTAAACAACTTCTGACTCGTTCAAAACTACCAAACATTCAATCATTCTCAGGATTTTAATGCTTTAAATGCCAGTCATTAATTTGAATTATGAAATATGTATTTCATAAATCCACAACAAATGATTTTTTTCCCATATAATAAACAGTAGAAGGATGGGATTTTGGTGGTTATTAGAGTCTTGGATATGCCAAAGATTAGCAATAAAATTGATTTGATTCTATTAGTATTTTTATGTAGTGCCAGATATTCCCTCCTGACATCTTCGTGGCCAAAAAATGTCCTATTGACTTCCACTGAAACCACATTTTTTAATCTCACTGGCAATATAGTATAAAACCATGCATTCTGTAATGGTAGCATTTCATTTTGAAGAAAAGTAGTGGTATTTGACATTTTTATTATATTTCACCACATTCAACCTTTTTCCCATTGTAGACTGATGCATGAAATTCTTGTGTTTTTGCCATGTCATATTATGGAGCCATGTAACTAGTGTGTGTTAGTGCCTCTGACCCTTCCTCTGAATGTGTGTCAGGCTACCCTCCCCCGTCTTCTTCAGGTGAGTCCTGCAGCTCACTGGCAAATAAAGGATTCATTATCATATATAAAACCTCTTCTGCACTGAAATGTCTCTTCATTTTTGCTCCTTCTCTTGCTCCAGGTTTTTGTCCTTCTCTGCTAATGAAATGATGCCTAAACCAAGCGACATGTTTATCTTTGGCTGTGAAAGCAGCCAGGTGCATATACACACTAACAGTTGTTTTTTGTTTTTGAGTACAGCAAAAGCAGGAGGCCACATTTTTACTCAAGCACCTCTTGAAAGACACTTGGAACAATCCCTCAAAACATGCCCTTTTTTCACCCCTGAAATGATCAGTGCATGCTTACAGATTTATACACACACATTCACTCATACACACACAAAAAAAACTCTTGGGGCAGCCCTGGTAGTCACACAATTTTATACTCAAATTTTTTTTTTAATTTGTTCAAATTTTTTTTTGCCCCATTCAAATGAATGGGAAAATCTTCAAATTCTACTAATCTTTCAGCCTTAACCAGTGTTGGGACCCGGTACTTTTCACCATGCTAACTCTGAGAGACAAAGCAGTCCAAGTAACTTCAAAACAGTGCTGATTTATTCAATGATCGCAGGTAAAATTAACATTACACGCTCAGGTATCTTTGCACCTCCAACATGCACGCAGGCAGCTGAAAGATGAAAAACCCTGAACCACAACAGGCCTATACATTATATCACTTTGGTTGGGCTAGTCCCATTCTACACAGGAACGCCAAACCGTGATGTCTCCCGGTGCCAGCTTTGCAGCTGACCATGGCAGTAGTCAAAGCATGAAGAAAATCAATGTGTGATTGTCTGTTGATTAAGTGGTGTGTATCTAAGACATTCTGGCATGACATCTAGTGACATGTCATGACATTAAACACACGAAAATATTATGGCTATGGCTACAGTTATACACGTCATAATAATAATAATAATAAACATCCTGTCTCCTAACAGTCATAAACTTTCTATCTAGTTATCCTTGACCATATGCACCCTGCAGTAACTCATGAGAATGACTAAGCATTTAACAGCCTGAGCTAGACATCCTGTCTACTCTCAACATTTCTAATACATAAAGTATCTAACCAATGTCTATTTGACTAAAAATACCTAACACCAGTTCTGCATACTTTCAGCTAGAAAAACCATTCGACTTTTGAGCAATTCAGCATCTCTTCAGCTATTCAGGACTGTATTCAGCTTTTTGATATCTTTTACAGATTTTGAACTCTCACAGTTTACATTTTAGGATGATTTTGGACATTTCTCTGCTAGAGTGTGTCACATGACCCACACTCTACTTCTGTCCTTCAGCCTTTTCTCAAATTTTCAGCTTGTTTTCTGCTCTTATTCTGCCAACCTAATGCTTTCACACAAATTATACATGAAAACAGTCATTTTGAGGAATCAGAAATTGTTATTGTGATAAAATGAATGGTTTTTTTGAATGACGTGGCACATTCTAGAGAGAATGTTGCTTCACTCTGCCATAGAAAAAAACAATTCAGAAAATCCGCTCGAAGCAAAACTAAGGGTTTTTGTAAATCGCCACAGCTCCTTCATTTTGTGGAATATCTTGACATAGATGTGATCAAGCGTTTTTGTTGAAACCTCCTGCCTCTCAAAGCTCAGAGCTCTGCTCCATGTCACTGTCAGCTAGTGTGTCCTGTCCTAGCAGGACACATCACACAGCACCGTCAGTCAGACCAGCACAGGCTGGAATGTGCTTGTGGTGGAAAATTGTTGTTAGGACGTTACAATGTCACTCTGAAGAATACTGCATATTGAATATAAGGGCCCCAGATTATAAATTGGTATGACATGAGTTCTCTGTAGGATGTCAGATTTTCAAAATAAAAGCCCCTGATTGTAACTTCAGCTCACATGAAGGCCCCAAAATGTCCCTGATTACAAATTAACCTCAACCGAAGGCCCCATAGCATGTCAAATTTTCAAAATAAAAGGCCCTGACCTACAGCACATCTCACTACTGTCGTACTCCTCTCCTACATATCCTGAACTACTCTGACATACTTCTCTGCCACTCCTGACATCCTCATACAGTACCATAGCTCCTCTCTCGGCACTCTGTCATACGCTTTCTTTAAATCCACAAAGACACAATGCAGCTCCTTTCGACCATCTCTATACTTCTCCATTAACATTCTCAAAGCAAAAATTGCATCAGTAGTGCTCTTTCTGGGCATGAAGCCATACTGCTGCTCACAGATATCCACTTCCTTTCTTAGCCTAGCTTCCACTACTCTTTCCTATAGCTTCATCGTGTGGCTCATCAACTTTATACCTCTGTAGTTGCTACAACTCTCCACATCACCCTTGTTCTTAAAGATCGGCACTAGTACACTTCTCCTCCATTCCTCAGGCATCTTCTCACTCTCTAAAATCCTGTTGAACAAACTAGATAGAAACTCCACTGCTGTCTCTCCTAGACACTTCCACACCTCTACA
>NW_018128071.1:492061-503531 GCF_001952655.1 Monopterus albus
GATGCTGTCTGGCTACACTTTCTCCTACCACCACTTTGCGGTCACTAATCTCTCTCAGATTGCCTCGTCTACATAGAATGTAGTCTACCTGCGTACTCCTACCTCCACTCTTATATGTAACTCTATGTTCCTCCCTCTTCTGGAAATAGGTGTTAACTACAGCCATTTCCATCCTCTTAGCAAAGTCCACCACCATCTGTCCTTCTAGGTTCCTTCCCTTAACACCAAACCTGCCCATCACCTCCTCATCACCTTTGTTCCCCTCACCAACATGCCATTGAAGTCTGCCCCAATCACCACTCTCTCCCCTCTGGTAATACTCTCCATCAACTCATCTAACTCACTCCAGAATCTCTCCTTCTCTTCTAACTCACACCCTACTTGTGGAGCATAACCACTGACTACATTCAACATTACTCGTTCAATTTTCAACTTCAAACTGATCACCCTGTCTGACACTTTTTTCACCTCTAAAACATTACTCACATAATAAAACAGTTTGTATCCCCCTCCAATGCTACGCGCTTTGCTACCCTTCCACCTGGTCTCCTGCACACACAGCATATCTAACTTATAATTAAGAACAATTTAAATATTTACATTTATAATGAATAACTTTACAATGTAATTTATATTTCAATGAATATTTGCAAAAAAATATTTCTTCACATGAAAATAATTAAATAAAAAACAAGAAGATTTCTAAATTCATTTTCTTCATTTCAGAACGCGTTCAGAACCAGAACACAATTTAAAACTTAAATTACTGTAAAAAAGTAAACATCTAAGGGATTGGCAGCCCCTTCACTGCCTCAATATGGGTTACTTTCTTTCCCAACAGCTGTAGTTTGATTGCTATGCCACCACTGATCACTTCCTTTTCATCAAATTGCTGCCACATAGCCTCATCAATAAAGACATGGCAGGCGTCCTCCAGCATAAGCTGAATGAGGACTTTGACTCCCTCAGAGGTGGTGATGGCTTGCTATAGAGACAAAGAGAACATTAGGCATTGTTAGAAATTTTCCTCCTATTACCACTTACCAAAAACTACATTTTTCTGAAACAGACAAGGCAGTGTCCTTTTTCTATCTCTTTTTTTTTATTTTTGCCATTGCTTTTGTTTAATTTTGATTAACTCAACTCAATCTGGATTACAAATTCCCTCCAGTGGATTGATATTAGCTTGGGACTATATGTTGAATTTCTTTAAGTAAAACTATGTCTTCAGTTATATCACTTTGAAAGCACCTTATGATTATGCTTTTGTTTATTTGACACAATGAACAGTGGCAAGAAAAATAAGTGAACCATTTTGTATTACATAGTTTTCTACTTGATTTGGTCACAAAATATGATCCAAATTTAATCTAAATCACAAATATAGGCAATCACAATGTGTTTAAGCTAATACAGGGAAAAGTAACACCTGTAATCGAGAGTGTGGTATTTGAAGTGGGCTATGTTTCCGTGGCCCACTCTGTACCACACAAACATACTACAACATGAAAACTTCATCTTTCACAAAGTGTTGATGCTGTCCAAAAAAGAAAAACACTGTAATGCACCTGATGTTTGCCAATGAGAACTCTCCAACTCAACTATGAATATACTTTGTGGATTGATGAAACTAAGGTTGAATTGTTTGGGAAAAACACAGAGCACTACTGTGCATGTAAAAAGAGTACTTTAAAGTATAGTGAAGTGAGCATCATGTTTTGGGGCTGCTTTGCTGCCTCTGGGCCTGGACACTTTGTCATTATGGAGGGGAAAACCTTATCTGTCTCTCTCTCCCTCATGTCAGGGTGGCCACCAGCTGAGGCTCAGTAATTTATTATTAAATCTTGTAATTACAGTTATAATGTGTTAAATCAGAAATTAAATTAAGTAGGCCTAATTATTTATCTTTGTGTAAATATTTTACAGACAATAGAAAATATGTCACTGTTTAATGACATCTACTGTGTTTAATTTTTTTTTTTTTAAGTATTTCGATTTTAGTGAAGTTTGAAACCCATAATCAGACCTTGCACACTTCAGATGGGACATTTTGAGGAATGATCCAAGCTGCAGAAGGCTTGAAATTGCTGCCTCCCACCACAGGGACGGAGTCACCTGTCCTGTGGAAAATAACAAAAGAAATTATAAATGTATGAAGGTAAAGGTATAGAGCTGCCTCATGTCCCGTTTTAATGGATAAAATGTTCTAACCTGCACTAAATCAATATGATTTGTGAAAAACTGTGTTTTTGTAATCTACATATTGTTTAAGTCAGACATTTAGTATCCACTCATGAAAGTAAAATCAGACAAGTTTCAGGAATAAAAATCACTGATAGGCTAAAACATAACACAATTACACATATATTTTTTACATGTTTCTAAATCATTTATTGTTATTGTTATGGGATGGGACTGAAGGTGGCAACACTATAAATGAGGACACCTGTATATCTATGTTAGGTCTCTGTTACTACTGCAATATGCATGTCAGTACAAGCCCATTAATTATTTCTATTCTCATTATCAGTATTTTGACAGTAGGCTGCTACTTTCTACTACTAGCTGCCTGTGATTGGCTCATTAAAGCACACAACTGTTAGATATTAGTAAATCAGTCAAATAATTATTAGAAAATGTGTTGAATCAAATGTATTAGCAATGCAATTTAGTAAGAATTAAAGTCTCCTCTAGTCTGCTCTGTTTCAAGGTTGACAGATTAAATGTTGATTCTGAAAAGTGTACCTTGACACCAATTGTTTTCTTGTATTCATCCTGTGTTAGAATTATGTCGGAATGAATGTTTTAGTTACGCACCATGTGACAACACACACATTGAAATTCTTCATTCTGTTATGGCCAGTGGCTCCATGCAGCTGGAGCTCTAGATAAGAGATGGAGACGTCGGACTGTCTCCATCTCGTGAGGTTTTGTAATTTTTTTTGTGTAAGGGGTTAGCCCAAAACATATAAATGTATTAGTCTCTGTGTGGCCAGGGCTCCTCTCTCCAGCAGCCAGTGTGTTTCGATGGAGCAAGGAACAACCGGGGTCATGTTTGTAATTTTACTTGTGGTTTAAAATAAATCAGCACTAAAATGAAGAAAGATGGACTCTTTCCTTATTCAGATCTGTCCAATAAAAGAACTGGGGTATAACACAACAAAAGCCTACCTTCTGTAGAACAATGTTTCTCAGGGAGATGTGCTCACTCCCATTCTTGATTGGTTTCACCGCAGATACCTAAAAATCAAATTGGGTTGATAAACATTTTTTTACTTAACTGTTCCATTGTATTTCCTTTTGTATAACAACAGATATAGATGGGTATAGATAAAACTTTTAAACCCCCAGGACAAGTCTGGTTTATAAAAACCTTTGGGTTAAAATCAAAGTCTTTTGATTAATCAAAGCATTTTCTAAGCTTTCTTCAGGTCCTGTTTATTATTTTACTGAGAAATGAATAATCATAGATTGAAGCACACTCAGGTTTTGGGATGCTCTAAATTGACAATTCAGATTATGAATATTCTGCCTACACTGTTCAGCTTTGAGTGGGCACAGTAGCACCTTTGACAGGCCCTGAAAGCTAATGGCAGAGAACAATAATGGGGAAAAGCCAACTTCTCTTTTTATCTTTCACAGGTGTTAGTTGCAGTACTTAAATCTGAACACTGTAAGATTTGATTCTTATAGGCTCTAGTTACTTTAGTTACTTTTCATAACTTTATTTTCCTTGCTTATACATATTAAAACTGTATTGATGACTGCTGTATTGTGCTGAGTGAAACTTTGGGACTGCATGCTGCAAATTCTATACAGACAGGATGTCTGTACCTTCAAGTAAACAGATAGCCTATTTTACATTTTAACAAAGACCTGTTGGCGTGTTTTGCACCTTCACCTAAACCCGCTTAGCATATTCCAAGTTCTGCTTTGTCATGGGGTGTCTTGCAAGGACTGGGATGGCCTACAACCTGAGATGACCACCCATTGTTCAGTGTTCATTGATCAAGATCAAGCTGCCACCTGAAACACACACACACACACACCTGGTTTAGATCACATTTCAGCAAGCAGGTGCAGGCAGGCCGGGGCTGACCTGCTCACGCCAAATGGCCAATAGGATTACGAAGTGTGGAATGTAGTACCTCTGTCCAGGGCAGGTCTAACCCAAGCAGATAAATGTATTGTGAAAACGTAACTCATGGCTCAGAGAACGGATTTCCTGAGGGAGCTCTGTCTCTTTGACCCCAGCCCTGTATGGCTTCACCTGTGCCCAGGCTTTGAGTAAACTTCCTGTTGATTTTAAACAGTCCTCTCCTGTCTTCACTTCTCGCGCTTTCAATAAAAGATTGTTGGAAAAATCTAACACAGTAGTCTATACATAATCCTTATAATACACACCAATATCAGAATCAAAACATCCATTCAGACTTACGTCCACTACTTCTCCCTCTACAGTTTGCCAGGGTAGTCTCCTTGGAGGCCGGGTGAATGAGGGCTACAGCTTGCCTTTTCAGCTCCTCACTAATGGGCAGTGTGGCGCTATGGAAGAACAAGGTGTTCTTTGTAATGCTTATTGTGTATGGGGGAGAGTTGCCCATGAGCTTGTGGCCTTTTAAAATGTATGACTGCCCCTCCCTGAATCCTGTGGCTAAGTCCTCATACACAATAATTTTGGCCATGGACTGTCCATCACAGATCGCTGCCACTTTTTTTTTTTTAAGTAAAGCAGGCTGTGCTGTATTTTCAAGCCCAGGAGACGACCCTGGGTTGGTCTGTCACTGCCACTATGCAGATTTGCAGTGGTGGTGGCTTGAAATACAGGGTTTCAGGTTTGGTATGCAGCGGTTTCTGAAGTGCCATTCTGAAATGATAGAACAAACACAGACAAAGTTAGATAAGCAACTATTAGATATTAAAGTATGTATGAATGTATGCATTTAGTCAGCCCTGTAATGGATCACCTTCTCCCTAGTGATCCTCTACAGGATAAGCATGTATTGATAAAAGATGGTGTTAGGTATTTTTAGTCAGATAGACATTGGTTAGACACTTCATGTATTAGAAATATTTAGTGTAACTCAGGCTGTTAAATGCTTAGTCATTCCCATGGGGTACTCCAGGTTGTTTATGTTCAAGGATAACTAGATAGAAAGTTGATTACTGTTAGATGACAGGATGTTTATTATTATTATGATGTGTTTAATCATAATTGTAATCATACTACTTTCTTATGCTTAATGTCATGACATGTCACTAGAGGTCGTGTTAGAATGTTTTAGCTACACACCACACAATCAACGAACAATCACACATTGATTTTCTTCATGTTTTGACTACTGCTCTGGTCAGCTGCAAAGCTGGCACCGGGAGACATCACGGTTTGGCGTTCCTGTGTAGAATGGGGCTAGCCCAAAGCGATAAAATGTACAGGCCTGTTGGGTTCGGGGTCTTTCATCCTTCAGCTGCCTGCGTGCATGTTGGAGGTGCAAGATACCTGAGCGTGTAATGTTAATTTTTACCTGTGTTCATTGAATAAATCAGCACTGTTTTGAAACTGCTTGGACTGCTTCGTCTCTCAGAGTTAGCATGGTAAAAAGAACCGGAATACAATAATGAGTTACTTATTTTTTTATTTATTTAATCACTATTTAATAGTAGTAGATATTATAGCCTTTTCATTGTAGGCCTATTAAAGTGCATTTTAATCTAATTAAACAAACTGTGATAGCTACATGATTGGGTCAGAGCATCTCTCTGACTGCAAATCTTGTTGGTTGTTCCCTGTCTGTAATGGTTAGTACCTACCAAAAGTGGTCTAAAGAAATACAAACAGTGACCCAAACACAGGGTCATGGGCTGAACAGACTACTCTCCTGCCAGCTCGACTCACCTGTAGGTTACTGGTTCTTCAGCAGCACCAACTCTGCTCCTGGCCCAACTACTTGCATGTCCCTCTGGCTCGCCCTTGGGGCTCCGCAGTCTTCACCACCTGCCCTCCTGCCTGACTCCGCCAATGTCCAATGGGTAAGCCCACCTGTCAGCCATCCTATGTCTCAATATTAGTTAACCAAGAAAGCCTCTGTTGTCCAGACTTCGAGTCCTGCCTTCTGAGTCCTCTCTTCTTCTAACTCCATCATCGAGAGCATCCTGACCAGCTGCATCACTGTTTGGTATGGCAGCACTACTGCTATGGACCGTTCACATCTCTACCTTCAGGCCGGAGGTACAGAAGTGTGAAATGCAGGATCTCTAGAATGAAAAACTCTTTCTTTTCAACTGCCATTAGGCTCCTAAACAGCTAACAGGAATTTACAATCAGGAATTATTTCAAGTAATTCCAGCTGTACTGTTTACATGCTCAGTCGCACATGCATAATTGCACACCCACTGCTGACTATTGCACATACAGCTCCGATGTAGCATATATTCTCTCTTATTGTGAGTTGTTTTTACATGTCTGATGCTTATGTGATTGTGAAACAGCAGTGGTTAAAAATAAACAAGGTACCAGTCCAGAGGATTATATAATAAAACAGTATGTAGTTCATATATAGATATTATTTGTAATAGTTATGTAAGGGTGAGCTAAGTGTTTATGTAAGCTTGATCTGTTTCTCTTCTCTTGCTCAAGCAAGAATATCTCGGGCTGTGTCCCCCTTGTTTAATTTATGGGTAAACATCCAGAGCGACTTCCTCCTTAAATGGGGAGTGGACATAGCTTCAGCCTTATGTGAACGGTTCGTGTGCTCTGTTCAGGTTTAGAAAAAGGAAATGTGTGCTAGGTCAATGCGACCTAGAAGTTCATGTACTGGACATTTTAGACAATGCTCGGAAGAAGGGGTGTGGAGATGGCATGGGACTGTGTCTCTGGCTCAGGCCATAGAAGGCTGTGTAACTGCGAGCAGATAAAGGCTAGGATAACTGGGTTAGAGAAGAAGAAGAGAGGATGAGAATGCTACCATGAAAGTGTACCGTAGACCCAAATTGCCTTTAGATTTTATGTTACTATTTATGAACTTTATATTTCACTAGTGTTGTTTGACATTCAGTGTGGATGGCAAAGTGAGAATTTCATTTTACAGGAAAACACGTTTCCTTATTGTGCATATGACAATAAACACTTGAACCTTGACTTGCTTGTCCTGTTCTCTCTGCCTCAAGGTCCAGCCTTGTATGAGTGTGATTGTAACAGTTAACCATGTTTAATAGATCTTTGATTAGAAGTGTGAAACCCAGTGTAACATAACTATTTATCTGGAGTAGTTCCTGTATGATAAAGACTCTGGTCAGACAGTACTATTGTATAAACCATGGCCTAAACAAAACCATGACTCTGCAGTGTGAATACAGTACCTCAGGCAGTCACACTCTGCATTGTGTTTTTGAGAACAAACTGTCATATAATAGTGACACTGGAATCAAGGAAGAGCTCTTTAATGGGCATGTGTACTGTGGAATCTAGACATGCCTTATCAGACAACAGGAGAAGGGGGGTCCCGGAAGGCTCACAGGAACTACACTGAACAAAACTATAAATGCAACACTTTTGTGTTTGCCCCCATTTTTCATGAGCTGAACTCAAAGATCTATAACTTTTTCCATGTACACAAAAGGCCTATTTCTCTCAAATATTGTTTTCTGCTGGCTCAGTAGAGGGTCACCAGATTTGACATACTGTATCTTCAGACATTAGTGTGCTAGGTCCTGAAAAAAGAAAACGTCATTATTGAATTATGGTTTTTCTTATGTAACTTTCAAAATGATATCAATATGATGCTAGGGGTACATTCTCAGGGTAGGTCATTGAATCATACTATAATCAAAATATCATGGGAATGTCATTATGGGAAACTTGGGCCATCCTTGTGGAGGTTTGTGCTCTCTGAGTGCTTACTAGTTTATAATGTTGAAACAGTTTTATTCTACTGAGAATTATTTGTGTATATTGGGTGTTATTTCTTTTCCACTTTGAAAATGCCTCCCAAGATGAGTTGGATTTATCAGTCAGTTTACTCGATGCTCCGGTCAGGGCAATACACTGAATGGTTAATGCTGAAAAAGTGTCAGAGATCAATAGCATAAAACATAATCTTGGTATAATTAAAATCAGGTATCATATGTTTGAATTTGATTTAAAATAGTGCTGATAAAAAAGTAAAGTCTTCAGGATAAAATAATAATTAAATGCAGCAATTAAAACCACAAAGTATGAAACGAGTCAAAAAATACAGAGACTCAAATAACTACATAGTTTTCATCACCATAAAATTTGAGTATATGCCTATTGACTGGAACAAACAGAGGACATGACATGGCCAAATGAAAAGGCAGCAGGTTTAGAGAAACTTGACAGAATAACAGACAGTCAGCCGTAAGTGATCTGTAGTGTATTATTCTGAGCCCTGCTGACAGAAAGACAGATTTGTTTCTCTGTTGGATCAATGTCTGAGTCTCCCATGGCACTTTCTCTCCTATTTATCTTCTTGACTTTGATTTCATTGTTGGAACTGAATGGAGGGTGTCTCTTCATGAATGCTGCAGCCCAGCAGGTACAGCACTCATTCATCTCTGCTGGATTCTCTATTAGTTGTATTCTTATTATATTAGTGTTGTAAAAAATATATTAAATACGTTTTAAACTTTCAGAACAAGCCATGTGTGAAACTGACTATGTAAGCCTGAAGGACGTGTCCTATATTCCATGTGTGCTGTGATATACCTGACTACAAAATGTTCCAGACGAAGAGAGACAACTGTCAACTGCAGGCTAAACGTGTTCCAGTATGATTAGCTTCTAGGTCGCGCTATCAGGTCGTGCCGTTTAACTATATATTATGCTGTGTGAACCTGCCTTACTCAGACAACTCTGTACTGTTGTGCTGACTTGTCTCCTTGCTGCAAGAATTAAACTGCTTAAGACAATTCCAGTACTTTGCTTATTAGAAAAATTCTCATAATTAATAAAGATATTAATGATGCCTCTCTTAGATTACTGTGAAATGATAATGTACTATGGAAAAGTGAAGAGAGCAATGAGCAGATTCTGTAAGTCTGTCTGTGGACATGGCCACAGCTAGATTTTCCTAGAGCAGTGGTTTTCAAAATGTGAGGTGTGCCTCCCCTGGGGTGTGCTAAAGGATTTCTGGGGAGGCACAGCATGAGAAAGAATAATTGTAAACATCAGACTTCAGTTCAGCTGTTTGTGGGGAAAAATGGATTGATTTGTACTTAAAATGCAAAAGGAGAAAGAAGTCTGAGGTGAGCAGAAAACCGATTAAATATGAGAATGATTTATGGTTTCGGTTTTCATGTACTGGTCGTGATGATGCTTCATTGCCACAGTGTGCTATTTGGTGCTAGCTAATGACAGCTTTAGTCTCAGGAGAAATTAAATGAGACATTAGCAATGTAAAAACCAGGCAATTGAAGCATCATATCATGTTGCGTTACAAACAGCTAAGGCAGGTATATAGAATATGCATGATGTTGAGGCAGTGATAAAAAAAACAGCCTTGTGCATGGTGCACAGAGGTGATTTGTTTGGTGACCAACTGAGTTTGATGTGCTCAAAAATGACATGAGTAAAACTGCACAAATAGACTTTACAGTGTGTAGAAGCCAAAAAGGTATTTGGGTTTTACTCTTTGTTAGGAATGCTTGAACACAAAATGAGCGAGCGGAAAAATAATGGACCCAGGTGGATGACTTCAGTGCAAGCAGCGAGGTTTATTTACAGTGTGAGAATAGTGAACCATACATACATACATACACACACACACACACACACACACACACACACACACACAGGAGGAATGTGGTGAGAGATGACCGGGTGTCGCTCGTCAATCAGCGGCAGCAGAAACACAGTCAATGAAGAGATGGGTGATGATGGGCCGGGCTGCAAACGAAGGGATCACTCCTGGGCTGGTTGAGGTAGGGCGATGATGGCTGAGAACACAGAAGTATGCAAACAACAGGTTAAATGGGGACTGTGCATCGACCTGTGAGGCGGTGGCTGGTAGAGTTGAGTGAATCCAGGGTCCAGAGGAGAGGTCCGTAGCGGTGGAATGACAGAGACGGCGGGGCAGGATGAGACTCGAGAAAACACTGAATACAGATACTGGCATACTTGGCACAACAAAAACAGAATGATAACACGTACAGGGCCTGGAGACAAAGAAAGAACTTGCAGGGGAGTGAACGGTAAGCAGTGTATAAGTAAGGAGGAAAATTAACAAGGCACAGCTGGTGAGTAATCAGGGGAGCGGGACAGGTGTGTCGAATAGTGCAATCAGTGCAAGGGAGCAGACTAGTGTGAGGAAAGGAAGAGAGGCACGGAAAACCCTGACCCTCTTGCCACCCAGCCACTAATGATGTGTGTGTGGGGGGAATCCAGAAGTACCAGGTGAGTTGATCAGGCAGTATAGTTGTGCTTGTTTCAGGAGATCCAGGAGCACAGTGGTGAGTGTTGAAGGAGGACCAGGAACCCAAAGGTGAGTTGAGCAGGCAGTGGTAAGTTGGAACCCTGGAGCACACCGGTGAGTATCACTGGCAAGAGGGGGGTCTGAGAGGCTGCCAAGAAGCTTTGGGCAGGTGGTTAGACAGCGTTGTTGGTCGGGCAGAAAATCTCAGCGGTTTGATGCACGTACAGGAGTAGTGGCCGTGCTGCTGGAGACCTCAGGGATGCAGGATGGATAAGGCAGAAGTGTCCACGGTGTCTCTGACAGGTCAGGAGCACACAGCGGGTAATGCAGGACAGGAGTCACACCAGCGTCAAGTTAAATTGAATGCAGTGTTAGGTATTTTTAATCAGATAAATATTGGATAGATACTTTATGTATTAGAAATGTTTAGTGGAGATAGGATGTCTAGGTAGACTGTTAAATGCTTAGTCATGCTTATGAGTTTCTACAGGGTACATCTGGTCAAGGTTAACTAGAGAGAAAAGTTGATGACTGTCAGCAGACAGGATGTTTAATATTATTATTATGACGTGTATAACTGTAGCCTTAGCCATAATATGTTCTTATGTTTAATATCACGACATGGTGAGAGGACAGGGCATTTTTCTCCCTGTCAGGATTTCATGTGAGCTCACATTTAGTGATTTAGTTGGAGTGGACCTGAGGTTGAACAATACAATCGGTAGAGCTTCAACCCAGTTAAGTTTCTTGTCTGCGCAGACTTTTGCAAGGCCTTCTTTAATGGTTTCGTTTGCTCGTTCAACCAGCCCTTGTGAGGCTGCATGATAAACAGCTCCAAACTTATGCTTGATCCCAAACATTTGCTCAACCATGCATAAGTCTTCATTTGAGAAGTGTGTACCATTATCAGATCTGATTATTTCTGGTATACCAAACCGAGGGATTAATTCCCTTGTCCATCCATCCATCCATTTTCTTCCGCTTATCCGGGGCCGGGTCGCGGGGGCAGCAGTCTAAGCAAAGATGCCCAGACCTCCCTC
>NW_018128071.1:508005-509268 GCF_001952655.1 Monopterus albus
AGCTAAAGGATAGCACGCTTGCAGCAAATTCCTCATACGGGGTGAGCCAACGGCACTACTGCGACCAGAAGTGCTGGGCTCCTCACTGCAGGGGGCAGTCTGTGCCCCAGATCCTGCAATCATACCCCCTAAATACTGTTGTGCACTAGTCCAGTCTTCCTCCTCACCGGGAAAACTGGCTGTTTTTAAAATACCTCCTTTAATCACAACTCATGATGAACCACTGTGTTCAGTCTCAGCAAAAGCACGTAATGGCATTTGGTGGTGAGCTTTATTTTGAAAGTCTGGCTCTTCTCTGTCTTTCTCTGCAGCTTGTGTGTGAGGAGGAAGGGCCAAGGGTGTGTGTGCTCTTCTGTCAGAGAAGGAACTTTCAGAGACATGCGCTGTTGTAAAACTCGATGTAGCTCTTTGAATTTTTTCTAATTCTCCCAGAAAACAGACACTGTCCTGTAAAAATGTCCCACATTCTTTAAGTTTAGCTTCTGTTTTGTGCCTCTGTAACAAACTCGCTGTCTTATGGCAGAGACGTGCCTGTGTAGTCAGGCGTTCAGCCTGTTTAATGAACAGCTTTACAGCCCCATCTGCTGGTGGGGCTTCGTTATAGGACCCAAACATACCCTTATTACTCATTTTTTTGAGCCCAACCTACGAATCTATCAGTTTCACTACAATGTTGGTTCAAACTCTGTGTGCCAAGCCATTTGTTCAACAATTGATACAAGATTGCCCTCAGTGTCCCTGATTTGCAATTTTTCCAGTCCTGAATAACATCACAGTCAGCCATCATGAAAAATTAATATGCTACACGTGACGCTGTCCTTTATGAGAGACTCTTGGCCCGGTGAGACTGATCAAAGTCTGAAGCTTCTACAGAACGGCTAATCCTTTCTGCGCACACTTTCTTGGGGTTGATTCCCAATCAATCTCACCGTTTTATCTCAACAGAACAAACAATCACCCTATCTGATGCAATTTTCCCACTAAATCTATTCCCAACCAGAATTTTACACTGCTGTACAAGGCACGTTAACTCCACAACGAATTCTCACCATGAACATATTGTCCAAAGTGATACACTTGTGGAAAAACATTTTAATTAGCCTTTTGTACAGCTAACCTCCCACACTTTAAGACCAGCATCTTTCCCTGTGCCTGTTATCACATGTGTGTGTGTATCAGAGAGTCCTTTGTTTGGTTGAGAGGAGTCTCTGCCTCTGCTCCAGCCAGAGGGAAATTAACAAGGAAATGGGAAAATATATAGAA
>NW_018128071.1:510024-524340 GCF_001952655.1 Monopterus albus
ACCTCGGTTGGGCTAGCCCCATACTACACAGAAACGTCAACCCGGACGTCTCTGTTACCAGCTTTGCAGCTGGCTCTAGCAGTAGTCAAAACGTGAAGCAAATCAACATGTGAATGTGTATGTCTGTTGGTTAAGTGGTGTGTAACAAAACATTCTCACGACCTCTAGTACATGTCGTGACTTGAACATAGGAACATATTATGGCTAAGGCTACAGTTAAACACATCGTAATAATAATATTAAACACCCTGTCTGCTGACAGTCATCAACTCTTCTCTATGGTATCCTTGACCAGAAGTACCCTGCAGAAACTCATATGCAGGCCTAAGCATTTAACAGTCTAACTAGACATCCTATCTCCACTAAACATTTCTAATACATAAAGTATCTATCCAATATCTATCTGACTAAAAATATCTAACAATTCCATCACAGTCATGCCTTCTCAAGGACAGTATAAGTATTTCTCATCTTTGTGTTACCCATGCTGAAGTCAAGATGAATTTTTTTTGTTTTAACTTTTTTTTTAAATGATAACACTGCTATTTCAAGTAGGAATTATAGACCAGAAGAGACTGTTTATTTTTGTAAAAACCCATAAGATGGATCAGTATTTTTATAATAAGTGTTTAAAATGAAAATGCAAAAAGTCTGCAACATTACAATTTTGTTCAGTTGCTAACTATGGCTGTCTACCATCTGCTGCTGAGCAGGTAGTGTCAGTTTCTGCTGAAAATAATGCTATAAAAAAAACACTAAGGCTATAAAGCTTTGTATGGGTGGAGGAAGTCTTTTGGCTGTGGAAGAAGAAAGGAGCTCATAGAGGCAAACAACAAGGAGAAACTACACAGGCTGAAGGGACTTTCCCAGATTGTTCTCTTTTTGTGCACTGATTTGCTGAGCTGAACAGCCAATCAGAGTGGTCTCTCTCACCAACAAGGCTCAACCAGCCAGCACCAGTTCAACATGTAGAATAAGCAGAAAAGTCACTGACAGGGTCTGACTAGTGCCAGTAGTGTGGAACACACTGAGAAGACGAGCCCTGACTCACAGACAGCCCAATGGTGACCAGTGCCAACCATCGGCTTGGTGCGTCACGGACCTTAGTATAGGGGGTGTTTAAGAAATACTGTTAATATAGAAAATGGCTGGTCTTATCCTTTAATCATACCTTTGTCATTCTGTAGTTGCCATGTAACAATGTAATGACAATGTAAAAATCTTTTAGAAACTTTGTCTTTGAACAATAAAAATCATCCTTATTTAGCTCCTGGGGTTTGCAAAGTTCCAATCAGTATCAAAATAATATGACAGCAGGGTTGAAGATTAATTTACAACATGTATTATGTGTCCTGTGATGGTGGAAAAGGTTTTTCAAGTCTAAGCACACAGCCCTGATAATGTTATCAGGGTTCTCATAGCTCTAGCTTTGAGACTAATCTTCAGTGAACAGCCTGTGGTACTAACTAGAGGTGTAGGGCATGAACTGAATGGATGGTTACCAGATACAGTAGGTGAGACCAGTTGAGTATTCTTCATATGTCACTAAACAAACCAAAGATCAAATGCTGAGGAGTGTAGACTAGTTCATGCAGTGAATATTCTGCAAAAGGTAAAGTAAATCATTTTCAAAACTAATCATGATTATACTAATCATGATTTGAGTTATTTTTGTAATCCTCCTGACATGAATAGTAAATTGAGAACCCAGATACAGACCAGACAACCAGAATTCACAGTTTAGGTCAGGCTTTAACAGCACAAGTAGTGAAGTGCGGGACAACAGGTAAGCAGTAACTGAATGTAACTGGTGATCAGCTGGCTGAAGACAGAATGCCTGGAACCAACAGGCAAATCACAAAGTTTGGAACTCTTCCGGTAGTAACTTAGGTAACACACAGAAACAAATGAGTAACCTCCAGTTTTGTACACTCCTAACATTGGGGGTAATCCTGGTAAGCACCATCCATAGCATTACTTGTAAGAAAGAAACACAAGGTTAGTAGTAACAGACTGGTAGCTTACATAAAATATAATGTGAAATGCACTGAAATAATTAATATATATGATGTTTTATGTTTTTCATAAGAGATCGTTAAAAAGGCTTTCTTCAGAAAGAAAATTACACTGTAAGAAATCTAAAATACTCATTAAGTGCAAGCGCCTAAAAAGATGATTTTATCACAGTTTCAGCACCTCTGTGACTTATAACAATTACATGCTTTTATAAGGGGTCTATTAATTTAATCATGAAGGTCAGAAAAATAAATAAGTATAGGTTCCAGTCTCACTTCAGTATGAGGTGAAAAATAATAACAGAAATACTGAGGGAAAAATCAATGAAAATATCTAACATTGATGCCAAAAAGCATAAAACTGTGCTGATTAATTTGTTGTTGAAATATCTGAAATGATCAGTGACTCACTGTTCTTTGTGCATGTGGAATGAATGTTCACTGTGTGACTGAAAAGGGGGGAAAAAATCCCTTTAGATATGTGGAATGCCCAAATAAATTTTAATTGGGAACCAGTGCAGCATATCGACTTTTCAGCTTTGCACGTGTCTCTTTCTAATGGAACAGGTGCAATAAGATGCAACTGCAATCTTCCAGATGAGAAATAAAAATAACAGTGTAAGGCTTAGCATATGATACATTTCTGATTGAAAACATTCCTGATCAATGCATGTAATGAGAAAGGTATTTATAGCAAATCAACCTTTCACAGTTGAGAAGGGTGTTGTGTACACAGGCAGCTGCCAGTCAAAGTCACCCAGAGCCTAACTCATCAGGGTGATCTGACCTCTGTCACGTCTGTCATAAGAGCCATCTGGTGTCCACAGCCTCCTTCTATAGAGCCAGCTGCATCTTTTTTCCTCATCAGGGCCCTGTACTAAGGACACTTCTGTCTATTTAGGGGAGTCTATGGGAGAGTGTGAAAAAATGTGAAAACACAAAACTGAAAGGTTAAGGTAATTTAGTTGTAAATAAGGTCACAGGTAAAAAGTTAAAGAAGTTGTTACAATGACTAGTAACCCAGTCCTATTCAATACTCAAAGCAAACAGCTGAGTTTCACTTTAATAAAAACACATATTGTGCCTTTAGCTTCAGCTGTTTTTGCTTATTAATCACTCCAGGTGGTCAGTGGGTTAGTGTGACAAACTGTCTGCCTGTTTATGTATGTGGTATCTTACAGGTGGCCTGTGTGAAGTGATTATGGACTGGGAGTATCTGAGTCTGCTAATCTGCAGAGGTGAAATGCTGCAGCGCCAAATGTGTCTGTGGGGTTCTGTTGGATGTGTTGCTGCTGTTCTCTGCATGCCATGCTCTGCTGCTATGAGTTCATTTGGCTTGTTTTTGGATTTTTCAACACTACTACACTATTTCTACACTCAACCACACTGATGCTACTGATATGACTGATTTACACACCTCAAGGTTTATTTATTTATTTTTCTTTATTTAATAAATTTAAGTTAAACTATTGGAAATTGTGTCTGTTGCCATTCTTGTCATGGCCTTTGAGCCAGATGGTGCATTAGCCTACTTTGCAGACCAACACTCCACAGGATGTTGAAATGAGAAATTGTGTTACATCTTGAGACATGGGATTTTTTCCCCTCATAAAAGCACAGAAATAACAGATTGACAAATATATCTTGTATATGTTGCACATCTGCTATTTCCACATCAAAAGGTACAGTGGAACCTTGGATTGCGAGTATAATTTGTTCCAGCAACATGCTCATAATCCAAAGCACTCGTATATCAAAGCGAATTTCCCCATAAGACATAATAGAAACTCAGATGATTCGTTCCACACCCACTTATACATACAAAAATGATTACAGTAATACAAAATACAGTATAAAGTAAAAATAAAACAAATTAACCTGCACTTTACCTTTGAAAAGAATCATGGTTGGTGTGAGGGCCCATTGTTGCAGTACAGATATTGACTATACGAGTGAAGTGTGAGAACCATTGGCTCAGTTGCGACGTGATGCTCGGCAGACAAGTGTACATACAACTCGTTTGCGAGACCTCGCTTATATATCGAATCAAAAATTTTTTGCTTGTCTTGCAAAACACTCGCAAGCCGGGTTATTCGCAATCCAAAGTTCCACTGTATTTCGCAAGAGCAGTGTAGAAAAGAAATCCTGGTGTTGCTTACCTTTTGGAGTCCCTACACTGTTTGATTTGATTGGAAGTGGCTCCACATGGGTCCACATATAGAGCCTGCCCTTCCTTTGGATACATTGCTTTTTACAGATAGGATACTTCAGTGTTCAGGAGTCTGAGTTGCAAGTATAGTTAGAGAAATTACATTAATTGAAGTATATTTACAACTAGAGTCCAATGTCCATCCTTGCACACTTCACCAATAAGGATATCCCAGTCCATCACTTCAAGCTACAAATTCACTTTTTAGTTTAAGATCATGTAATCACTGCAAACAGCATATTTGAAAACACATGATCCTTACCTTTGCCATCCCCTTTGATGTGCCATTCCAAATAGCTATTTTAGGCTTGACATCACATCACTGAAGGTGAAGTGCCATTACTATGGATGGGTTGAATTTCTCCCAGTGTTTTGACATGTGGAGGATCAGGGGAGTGGATGGCAGTTTGTGACTTGGTCTGATAGAGATAGGTTTGTTTGTCAGGGCTAGAGAGGCTGGATGGGATGGAGGGAGTACCTTAGGATGAGTAGCTGGCCGTATTTGGGCAGGTTGTGGGTGAGGTTTGCTCTGTTAAAATCTCCTAGAATAATGAGTGGGAAGTCTAGGTGTTTCAGTTTCACGCTAGTTATCTTGTTGACCAGGTGCTTTAGTGTGCTATCATGGGCTTGTGGTCTCATATACACGCTCACCAGAATGATGAAATTTCTCAGGGTGAATAAAATGGTTTTCAAGTGATTAAGAGAGTGTCTAGTCCATGTTGCAAGTTCTTTCCAACACTGTGACATCTTTACACCAGCCTTCATTTCCTGTATAACTCCGTTACATGTTCTGCTCTGTTTTCCTAGTATTTATATTGTGCTGCCCATTGTGCTGCTTGTCCCTAAGCCAAGTCTCTGTGTTAAAGCTCAGATGGGTATCGTGTCTCCCTGCCAAAACAAACAGTAAGGACTGTGCTGGGTCATTGGTTGTTATTTAGTCCTCAGTCCAAACATTGTGGCTTGTCAAGAGAACTGAAACATTTAGTATGACATAGCAAGTAAAATCAAGACTTTTGATGCCACAAAATGTGTTTATAGCTTATAGAGAATATGAGCCAATTAAACAATATGCAGTGTACCTCTGGATGGTACCATTTAATACCTTAACCAAGCCATTTGTTTGAGGGTGATATGTCACACAGAAGTGGTCACCTCCTCTGTAAACCTTCTCTTAAGAGGGTAGGCATCCGCGCACTTTGTGAAATAATCAACCATTACACAAATGTATTGATTACCACCCTCAGTTGTGATGAGTTTCATAAGGTCCATCCCAGCCAGTACAAGTGGCTCTGTTACCTGAAAATGTTGAATGAGAATCGGACATCTGTGTTGAAAGCTGGTGGTATGGAGGTACATGCAGATGCAAGGTCATTAACTGGCACAAATAATATTAGCTCTGTTGGATTGGTTTGTGTCCTTTCCTTTAGATTAAATGGTAGTTCTGTGAATGATGTTGATGTACACAACATTATTACAACATTATTACTTACCCCTGAGCACCAGGTTTGATGCTCTTCTTTTAATGACATAACGCTCGTGTTTCTTGAGGCCCTCTGGAAAACGCTTATAGCATTTGTAGTCCAGTATTTCGTCCACAAGGTTTGCATCTATTTTTTTACTTTCTCCTTCTCTTTCTGTTGTAGGTTTTGGTCAACCTTATTGGCTTTACTGTAATCGGGCGTATTAGCCACAGCCTCTATGTAGCTACATACTGGTTCAGCTCAAATGATGGCCATGCTTCGCACTGATGTTTTCAGAAATTTTATTTTTTCTCTGTGTGTGTTTTTCTTCAGACACCATTAAAAACGTTTATGCCTCTAGAACCATGTGCAGTATAACTTCAGCTTTGGGCTGTATGTCTCTCCTCCTTGTCCATGTTGTCTCTGTCTCATAATGCCACAGTGGCACCCCCTACTCGTCTCTAGTCACGTGGTTGACATATACTAACCTGTTGTTTGGACAGTTACACTCTGCTTACTGGGCTCAGTCAAATATACACCTGGGCTTCCATACATACCAGTCCTGCAATATATCCTACTTTCATGAAGGTTACAGGCTAATGTTCAGTTTCTATTCAAACTGTTTTAGAGAGGTGTTGATTCATTTGTATGGTTATTTTTAAGGAAGGTGTGTTTGATACTGTTGAACTGTATTCTTTTATACTAACAGGTGTTTCTATTAGTTTTCTGAGCTATTTATATCAGTGAGACTAGGATCAATAACAGAAACTATTTGTATAATACAACTGGGCTACAGTTCAACAGCAGCAACAACTCCATTTCCAAAATGAACATACAGCTCGACTGGCTGGGGTGAGTGGATAGAGGACAGAGAAAAGAAAAGAAAAACACCAAGACACAACAAACAATCAAACACTGGGCAGGTTGATGTGGCTGGTGATGGCTCATCAGAAACATACAGCTCCAGAATCAGGGACACCTGCAGATAGGTACAAGGAGAGAGAGGACTTAAATGCAACCATGCAGAAGAAACAGACTTAGCATTTGTTTTGTATCATTCAAACTACCTTTTGAATGAATTGGTTTCAGATGGCTGCAACCGAACATTCCCTTGTCATCTTCAGTGCATGGAAAGTGTTATCGCAAACTGATGTGCTCGCCATTCAGTCAAGAAGTGGCTGTATGACTTGCATTATGCTGGGACAGGCAGCATTCTTATACTCACCATGGGTTTGCATTATATATAGGCCTATAAATCAGTGGTCCCCAACCACCGGGCCGTGGCCCGGTACCGGTCCATGAGGCGTTTGTTACCGGGCCGCACAGAAAGAATAAATAATTTATATAATTTCCATTGCATTGATTTTTAGAGTCTGGAAGATGTTTTATTATGAAAAACGACGTATCATCCACCTGTGACCCTTGACATGTCAAGACGCATGTGTCGGTCACGACGTCACGTGATACGTTGCTAAAAAAATAAGCCCGCAAACTAGCAAAAGTGAGTAAAAAACAAACGTCTTTGAAGGGCTTCTTTTCAAAGGGGGAAAAGGCCAACTGAGGAGCCAGAAGAGGAGCTCACGACCTCGAAAAAAAAGAAAGTTTCTTTTAACAGACAATATCAGGAGTCATACTTAAAATACGGGTTTATTGCAACAGGTGACTCTCACGCACCAAGGCCACTTTGCATGTCTGTGCAACAAGAGGATCAGCTGCTGGAGATCGCAAATGACGGTGACCTTAAACGTATGTTTGAGACAACAACTCTGCCGATGTTCTGGATGAAAATCAAGCCAGAATATCCTGAAATTGCCACAAGAGCACTAAAAACCCTGCTACCATTTCCAACATCCTATCTTTGTGAAGTGGGCATTTCTGCAGTGACAGCAACCAAGACAAAATTACGGAACAGACTGGACATAAGGGACACATTGCATGTGTCATTGATTCCCATCGGCCCTAGATGGGACCATCTTGTTGCAGGGAAACAAGCCCAGGGCTCCCACTGACTCTGCATTATGGTGAGTTGATATAGTGTAGAATTATTGTAATTGCCTAATATAAAGTGTAATTGTTGCATTCAGATTACATACTATGAACTGACACAGGTTTTTGTTATTGGAACCCCCGTGCCTATACCCGGTCCGCGGAAAATCTTTCACGCATGATACCGGTCCGTGGTACAAAAAAGATTGGGGACCGCTGCTATAAATTATGTAAAATGCACTGAACACAGAAAGGGTCCATTGTCAGTTTCTGTTGTCTTAAAATAATAAAAGAATGATTCAGCAACTTCATGCGCGTCCCTTTCAATAATTTTCACTATACAAGTTTGTGTTAGCTGACAACACTACCTACACTCTCTTAGAATCTAATCTATGTATAATGGCTTTTACTTTGTTTTTGAATTACTGGAGATGAAAAGATCTTGTCTTCAGTTCTCACAAGTTAATCTGCCTACTCCCTGACCTTAAGTGAGAGAGTGCTCTGCTGATGTGTACTCTATATACAACTAAAGCAGCTTGAGAGAGTACAGGTAGGGTAGTGGTAAAGTAGGCAGCAAAGCTATATGGCATTTCCCCAGCTGTCTGGGTTCAAATCCTTGAGTCTTTTTTTCTCCTTAGTTTATTTGACATTCAAAATGCAACTTGATATTTAAAATAGTTGTGTAACATGTTTTTTCAGACTCACTAGACAGAGAGGCTGCATAACTTAATAGCCACAGAGAGACATCCACTAGAGGTAGCCTACCAAAAAGCCATTTCCCAAATTGTTGGACTATTGCAAAACTAATATAAATAAAGTGTTAGAAAACATAACTAAATAGCCACCTGGTTAAAAATCCAAATGGTAAAAATTATTTGGACTTTTCTGTTTTGAGGCTGGGGAAGGTGGGAGCAGGTTACAGTATGTTGACTCCTTATTTCTAGAATTCTGCTTATGGCCCTGTTCCTCATAATGAGCCCATCTCTCTGTTCTTGTTTTCAAATTATCTGCTGTATGCAGTTTTGCAGTGGATGCTATTGGGTTACACAGCAGAAGGAGAAGGCTGAGCTAGATGGTGGCATAAAAAGCAGAAAGACCCACATTAGTAGATGGGTAATGGATTTGAGCTGCCCACTCAGCATTGGCTAATACATCAAGGAAGTCACTCTGCCATTATATAAAGCACAAATAAATGAACAAAAGCCATTAAGATGATTTGACTTGCAAATAAATAGTATTAAAGATACTGCCACTGCTAACCTTGTGTGATTTGTCAAACTGCTCCACAGTTGTATCAAGAGGATTTATCAGCCTGCTGTTTGAGAGATAGGCTACAAGAAGGCACAATGGCAGTGTTTCTCAGGTTTGTGTAACTGATTTGAATTTACACCTACAACAGTTTTTGTATGATTGCTGCAAAATCCACTGTTCTTTAGGTGTCATGATTCTGTCCCGTTTGCTTCCTGTCATGTTTTTATTTTGATACTACTTCCTGCCACCAGCTCACCCTGACTCCCGGGAACTTTAGCTCATTATCCAAATTCGTTTCACCTGCTTCTGATTACCCACACCTGCTCACAACAGTATACGGTATAGCAGCTTCTCACATGGTGAGAAGATGGTTCCGGACTCCTGTGCAGACTTTCCAGTGTTCTTGGTTTTTTTTTTTTTGGCGATTCCTCTTGTGACCTCGGATTGTTTAGACCACCGATTCTGCCTTGCCTTCCTGATTCGGATTGCTTTCTGTGTATGGATTATCGGACTTCCCTCTCTGACATCTCGTTTTGGATCCCTTGGCTGTGTAAGTTTGCTGGTTCTGATCCTGGACTGTATTTTTGACCTGAGTGTGTGGTTCGTGTTTGCCTATTTTTCTGTATGGTTTTGTTGTCCGTGCTCTTATTAAAGAAACAGTTTTTCACTTATCCTTGTCTGGCTCTATAATTGAGTTCACCTTGATATTATCGGCAGCTTTCTGTGCTGATCCTGACAGTAGGTTACAGTCACAAGATGAGATTATAGTTCAGGGAGATATTAAAGGGTTGTCATGCCAAAATTATTCACACAACATTTTCTCACTAACAGTGTCCGAAGCTTTCAGATTCTGGTGGAGCTCTTCTGGCCTGTCCCTGGTCAAATGCAAAACAGCTTTCTGAAAGGAAAGTTTTTCTCATGCTGTGAAATCTTAAAATTTTGCAAAACATTTGGCAGCTTCATTACAAAAGTAAAAAAATTGGCACCACTAGCTCCCATGAAGATGAACATTAGAGGTTCAGAAGCAGGACCACGCCCCAATGAATGCCTTCTACTGCTACTGGACTATAAATACTTATGCTGTCCACCTGCAGAGTGCTTTCATTTCTCATAAAATGCTCCCACTCTCCCCATCTATCCTATCCTTTCTACCCTTTTGTGTCTCTCCTCTTCCTTCCTACTGTTTTTCCTGCTTCCTATGGGGGAATCCGCCATGCCTGAGTACCACAGGGATTCACCAAAAGCCTATCCCCAAAACGCTCTAACAAAGCAGCATCAGCACAAAATCCCATGTAGGCGTCGTCATCATTTATGAATTTAAGATTCTAATCCAAAATGATAGCTACTCCAGCTACCTACCTACCTACCTACCTACCTATTATGAACATTTATGTTTTCTTCCATGTGTGTTTTTTCTAACACTCTTGCAGATATTTTGTACAGGTATCCCAGCCATACTTCAACCCACTGTTTACAAATGCACTGCTTTTCATTGAGATCCACAGTGACAAGAGCTGTCAGTTTGCAGACTGGGAGTGTTAAGCTCTGACTTGCAGAAAGCTGTTTCTCTGTAAAGACAAACAACCTGCTTGGCTTTACTTTCCTACAGCCTCTTTTGATCTCTGCTTTGACAAACACCAAGTTTGAGAACATTAGTTTCACACTCTGATCCTTGACAAATAGTAATTAGCACCTGAAAATCTGGATTATTAAAACTATTTCAGTGGTATTTTTTGTCTTATTTCTCCTAAAAGGGGACTTTCATGCAACACAAAGTGAATAAGGTGTCATCAGTTTTGTACAAATATGACAACACAGCACAAAAATACTAATTGACACTTTTGCTAGAGATAATGGCTTATCATTAACAGCTGTAAAGAGTAATACATACAGTATGTCACTAAAATTTTACATTAATTCATTGAGATGAAAATGACTTTACACCAGGATACATAGCATTGTTTTTTCCATTTGTCTTTCATTTTTGCTTGCTTTTCTTTTTGTCTCATTCTTTAGCAGTTTGCTTCATTTTTCCTTTCCTAGGTCATTTTTAAATGTTTAAGCTTTATTTTCATTATGAGAAAAGTATTTAGTTCATTAAAGTGTCATACTGAGTCTCAACATCACGACTTTATGGCAGAGGACCGAGGATGATGTGTCACCATGGCAACCCACACATAATCTTGCAGATATTCACAGACAGTATGCAAGCGTCCTTACATGCCATGTGCTCGTGTCTGTCTGGATGCATGCTTTTGTGCAATATCCATGCTTAGGTATTGTATGTGCATGCAGTATGTTTGCACATACAATTACATTACAAACATGAACTGAGAAGAAACAAACCGAGAACAGGAAGAAAGAGAAGGCAAAAGCCAAGTGACTGCTTGAAGGATTTTTTGAACATTTGTGTGAGAGTGAGTGCAGACAGAGACAGGAAGGCCACTTAAAATGCCATTATTTACCCTTGTAATAACAACAAATGAAGGTCTCAGCCTTCACTACTTTTCAAAACAAAACAGCCCTTGTACTGAAATATCCGATACCTCTACATTGTGTAAGTGTGCCCCTCCCCCTTTTTATAAATAAGGATGCAAGAGAAACATTATTAATTTATTTAAAGGGTCTCCAAGACAAAACTGAAATATCAGTTCCTTCCTTCTCCATTGTTTCATAATAATGTAACACTCCACAAGTTCATGTGATCACTCTGCCAAATATAAGGGTGTGTTCTGATTGCTGTATAATGAAGAGCAGTAAATTTAAGCTAAGTTAACAAATAACATGGCTCTCGTGTCTTAGATTTAATTAACACAGTACATGTCAGATGATGGATAGGATGTAGTAAAATGACAAAATGTACAAACCCCAATTCCAATGAAGTTGGGACATTGTGTAAAACGTAAATAAAACAGAATACAATGACTTGCCGATCCATTTTTGACCCATATTTAATTGAATACACCACAAAGACAAGATATTTAATGTATTTTGTACTTCATAATACACCACACATTTTCAATGGGAAAGAGGTCTGGACTGCACGCAGGCCAGTCTAGTACCTACACTCTTTTACTATGAAGCCACGCTGTTGTAACACGTGCAGAATGTGGCTTGGCATTGTCTTGCTGAAATAAGCATAGACGTCCCTGAAAAAGACATTGCTTAGATGGCAGCATATTTTGCTCAGCATTAATGGTGCCTTCACAGATGTGCAAATTACTCATGCCATGGGCACCAACACACCCCCATACTATCACAGATGCTGGCTTTTGAACTTTGCGCTGATAACAATCTGGGTGGTCCTTTTCCTCTTTAGCACGGAGGACAAAATGTCCATGATTTCCAAAAACACTTTGAAATAAGGCATTAGTCCATCTCAGATGAGCTCGGGCCCAGAGAAGCCGGCAGCGTTTCTGGGTGTTGTTGATGTATGGCTTTCACTTTGCATGGTAGAGTTTTAACTTGCACTTGTAGATGTTACAATGAACTGTGTTGACTGACAATGGTTTTCCTAAGTGTTCCTGAGCCCACGTCGTCATATCCATTCACTTGTTTCCAATAAACATGTTCACCTGTACAATGTTCCAAACAAGTGTTTTTTGAGCATTTCTCAACTTTCCCAGTCTTTTGTTGCCCCTTTCCCAGCTCTTTTGGTGCCCCTTTCCCAGCTCTTTTGGAACGTGTTGCAGGCATTAAATTCAAAATGAGTGAATATTTGCAAAAACAATAAAGTTTACAAGTTTGAATATTAAATATCTTGTCTTTTTGGTGTATTCAATTAAATATTGTATGGTTTACAACCACCCTCTTGTCATGGCTTTGGTTCCTCTTCTGGTGTTATGCTTTTATTTCTGTAGTCACTTTCTGTTTTGTGTGTCTGTGTTCTAGTGTCATCCTTTATATTCACCTCATTTACTTCAGTTTCCCACTGGTTCATTCCTTCTTGTCTCTCTTGTTGTCGTTCTTGTTATCTCTATTTCCCATGATCTTCTTCAGCTCTGACTCCTGTCTCGTTCTCTCACGCTTGTGATGCTCCCCTCATGTCTTCCGTCATCTGTTACCTGGCGTTTGGTTTGTGGTATTCTATTTCCCCTAGTTTAGTTCTCTCACAGTGTATACTGTATAAGATCGAAAAAACTGCTTTACCAACAGTATACCCTTCAATAAAAATACCCAGCTTGCGAAGAGACAAACAGAGAGGAACCTAGGATGGAAAAACTTGGAGTTGTAACAAAAATAGATGAGCCAACTGAATGGGTAAATCCTGTTGTGGTAGCTGGCAAGCCAACTGGAAGTCTCAGAATAGTGTTGGTTCCTAAATCCTAAGTAGTTTGTGTGACTGAATATAATGAAAATGTCATGGTTTCATAATCATAATGGTATGTTTATGACATTTTCATGACAACAGAGCGAGTGTTTATGGCAGTCAAGCTTGCCACATACAATATGTTCATGTCCAAAGCTTTGAGATAGCACTAACGTAATTTTGAGTGCTAATGGCTGTAAGTCTACAATTGAGAGCACAGAGGCATCTGTATGAGCAGAACTGTGGTAAAGACCCACTGAGCGCAGAACAGCATTTGATGCTATACATTTTCCACAGAACATGAGTAAACAAACAAACCGGATGTACACATGGCGTTTAAAACAAGCCATATTTTTGCGACTGTTACAGTTTTTCTCAAATGCTAAAACACAAAAGCCAATCCTCTAAACCAAATGACCAGTTGTCTAAACACATTTACTAAATCTAGCCATCATTTTCCAATATCATAAACACATTTCACATGAAGACACAATTCACAAAACACAATCCTCCGTTCTCATAAATCTTAACACATTTTTCTTTGCTAAAACACAAGTTGCAAAAGAACTCTGCTCATATTCTCAAATGAAAGCTCATGTGGTGCAAAATGCTTGCCACAGTCAGCAATATTTGAACACAATGAACACACCTGGCGTCATTCATTACACACAACGACTCCAAATTGAAGACACTTGTTGCTAATGCTGTGACCACATGTACAAAAGCAAGTTCAGAGTGCACAGTTTGCTGAAGATTCCAAACAAACACAATGGATGAAGGCAGAGTCAGGGGAAGAGGAATTCGAGTCAGAGGAGGGAGAAGAGCTGGCCATGGAAGAAGAGGAGCAGGCCAACGAGGAAGAGGAGTTCAAATCAGAGGAGGAAGAGGAGCAGGCCAACAAGGGAGAGGAGAAGGTCCAGGAGGGAGAGCAAGACAACCTCGCACCATCATTACGGACGAGATGCGAGCAACAGTCATTGACCATGTCATTGTCCATGGCATGACAATGGCTGAAGCAGGACTACGAGTCCGTCCAAACCTGAGTAGGTTCACCGTGGCCACCATTATCAGGGCATTCAGACAACA
>NW_018128071.1:525712-530966 GCF_001952655.1 Monopterus albus
CACCTTCCTAGAGGAGCTAAAAGACATCCTCCTGGACCGCCAACAACACCATCCTGGGCCCGCACATCAAATTTATGTGATCATTTGGGACAATGTACGCTTCCACAAAACAAACCAAATCAGAGAGTGGTTCACCACCAACAGTAACCACTTTTTAAACGTCTGTCTGCCACCCTACTCCCCTTTCCTGAACCCTATAGAGGAGTTCTTCTCATCATGGAGATGGAAGGTTTATGACAGACAACTATACACTAGAGAGAACCTCCTAAGGGCAATGGAGCTGGCCTGTGTTGACATCCCAGTGGAGGCCTTCCAAGGATGGATTCGCCATTCCAGGGCGTTTTTCCCGCGGTGCCTGGCAAGAGACAATATAGCCTGCGATGTGGATGAGGTGATGTGGCCCGATGCAGCTCAGCGACATGATGCCGCACAGTGATTGTGGTGTGTGTGTGTGGTGTGAATAAAGTAAATAAAAAAACTTCACACCCTGATCATGTTTTCAAGAGTACTGTTGTGTGCAATAGATTCTGTTTTTGCATTGAGTTGTGTTACAGTAGTGTACATGCAGAATTTACTATAGATTTATACTCTTCATATGAAACTCTCAAATCTAAATGCCTAATCCTCTGCAGAGATCTAAGAACATCCATTACTGTAAAGTTTCAAAAATATGCATTGGCAGTTATGAAACAAAGAACCTTCTCACAAATTGAGCATTGTGTTTTCAATTGTTTTGCTGTAGTGTGTAATGATGTGTATAGTGTTTACATTTTTGAAAGCTTCGAGCTGCTCTTTTGGTGTGAAAGTTTGAGTTTTGAAGTGAGAAGGTGTGGTTGTGTTTATGTAGCTTTAGAAAAGGGTGTTGTGTTTAGACATTGGGGAACATGGAGGAAACGTTTGTGAAATGTGTTTTAGCATTTGAGAAAAACTGTAAAGTCTTTTCTTTTCTTGACCAGCACAGGTAATGTTAATACCCCCCCTCACATCAATTCTAAGACTTCTGTATTAATGAGCTGACTGAGGCCAAGAGTTGTCTGCTCTGGCTGAACACAAACAAAAAGAGCATGGTTTAATCAGCTGTGGAAACGATGCCAGTAATAGCAGGTTTCACAGAGAAAACTGCCTATGGCCAGAGTGCACTGAGTGGCTAATTAGCCCATTCCTTTCTCTCCAGTACCTTTGGTACAGGAGGAGCATTTTATTCTTCGTGTGACACTGACCTGTAACCTTAGAGAGTCTCATTTCAGAGGCATGAGTTGTCATAGAATTTTGGTCTGTATATCATTAGTGTTTATAATGTTGTAAACAGTCTCATGAGACACTAGACAACATGGCGCACAAATAGCTCCACAGTGTAAAACTACATGTCTGCAGAGCACACAAACACTTTTACACACACAATAATGCAACTCGCTGATGGTACTGCTTTTGCAACCCATAGCTGCACAGGAAAATGTGTGACAATGCAGAAGACAGCTGTGATCATATTTTTAAGTCTGTCTATTTCAGGAATTTGTGGCATATCTCTTGTATTCATGGACATTCTGCCCTCTTTCTTCTTTCTGCAGCTATTTTTACTTGCACTCAGTTGACCGGCACACTACATCCAGATGCAAACAGGAGGGTGAGATGCTGGTGTTTGACAGTGACTTATGAACTTTCTGTGAGGTAGATAAAGCCAAAAGAGAATTTCTCTATAAGGAAGAGATGGACTTGACACATACTGCACAACTACAGAAACTGTTTTAACCTTTGAAGTATTCCGGTTCTTTGTACCATGCTAACTCTGAGAGATGAAGCAGTCCAAGTAGCTTCAAAACAGTGCTGATTTATTCCATGAACACAGGTAAAAATTAACATTACACGCTCAGGTATCTTCCACCTCCAACATGCACGCAGGCAGCTGAAGGATGAAAGACCCCAAACCCAACAGGCCTGTACATTATATTGCTTTGGGCTAACCCCATTCTACACAGGAATGTCAAACCGTGATGTCTCCTGGTGCCAGCTTTGCAGCTGACCAGAGCGGTAGTCAAAACATGAAGAAAATCAATGTGTGATTGTTCGTTGATTGTGTGGTGTGTATCTTTCACATTCTGACAGGACATCCAGTGACATGTCCTGGCATTAAGCATAAGAAGATATTATGATTACGATTATGATTAAACACGTCATACAGTAATCAACTTTCTATCTAGTTATCCTTGAACATAAACAACCTGGAGTAATTCATGAAAATGAGTAAGCATTTAACAGCCTGAGCTAGACACTAAAAACATTCCTAATACAACAAGTACCTAACCAAAATCTATCTGACTAAAAATATCTAACACCTTTAACATAGTACTTTTTTTTTTTCAAGATTACCATCTTTTCTATGTAAAGAACTTATCTGTGAAGTAGTTTGTATGCAGGTTGTATTAATGTAGTGATTAAAAACTGCAGTATTGCTGCTGGGGAGGCGACAGTGGTGCGGTGGAATAAAGTAAATAAAAAAACTTCACACCCTGATCATGTTTTCAAGAGTACTGTTGTGTGCAATAGATTCTGTTTTTGCATTGAGTTGTGTTACAGTAGTGTACATGCAGAATTTACTATAGATTTATACTCTTCATATGAAACTCTCAAATCTAAATGCCTAATCCTCTGCAGAGATCTAAGAACATCCATTACTGTAAAGTTTCAAAAATATGCATTGGCAGTTATGAAACAAAGAACCTTCTCACAAATTGAGCATTGTGTTTTCAATTGTTTTGCTGTAGTGTGTAATGATGTGTATAGTGTTTACATTTTTGAAAGCTTCGAGCTGCTCTTTTGGTGTGAAAGTTTGAGTTTTGAAGTGAGAAGGTGTGGTTGTGTTTATGTAGCTTTAGAAAAGGGTGTTGTGTTTAGACATTGGGGAACATGGAGGAAACGTTTGTGAAATGTGTTTTAGCATTTGAGAAAAACTGTAAAGTCTTTTCTTTTCTTGACCAGCACAGGTAATGTTAATACCCCCCCTCACATCAATTCTAAGACTTCTGTATTAATGAGCTGACTGAGGCCAAGAGTTGTCTGCTCTGGCTGAACACAAACAAAAAGAGCATGGTTTAATCAGCTGTGGAAACGATGCCAGTAATAGCAGGTTTCACAGAGAAAACTGCCTATGGCCAGAGTGCACTGAGTGGCTAATTAGCCCATTCCTTTCTCTCCAGTACCTTTGGTACAGGAGGAGCATTTTATTCTTCGTGTGACACTGACCTGTAACCTTAGAGAGTCTCATTTCAGAGGCATGAGTTGTCATAGAATTTTGGTCTGTATATCATTAGTGTTTATAATGTTGTAAACAGTCTCATGAGACACTAGACAACATGGCGCACAAATAGCTCCACAGTGTAAAACTACATGTCTGCAGAGCACACAAACACTTTTACACACACAATAATGCAACTCGCTGATGGTACTGCTTTTGCAACCCATAGCTGCACAGGAAAATGTGTGACAATGCAGAAGACAGCTGTGATCATATTTTTAGCTGGCATATCAGGTGACGTCACGGTTTGACGCCCTGCGTAGTATGGGCTATCCCAAAATGATTAAAATTATATAGGTTTCATGGTCTAGGGTCTTTCATCTTCCAAGCTGCCTGCGCGCGGGTTGGTGGTGGGAGAGATCTGGACGTGTAATGTTAATTTTACCTGTGATCCTCTGAATAAACCAGTACGGTTATTTTTTATAAAATCTATATTGGTCTACTTTGTCTTATTGTGAGTTCCTGGTTTAAAAGAGCCGGAAGAGGCTTCGTAGAGAAACAGAAGCTTATACTATTCAAGCTCAATAATAGCCTGACTCAACAATTGTAGGGTATCGAGACCAAAAACCAATCATTTAAAGTCCGGATCAAGTAGAAATAAATAATAATATATTTTCTGAGTTTCTTACACCACAGGAAAATGTGTTATTAACCATCCAGCCAAATTTGAATGATTAAAAATATCAACAAATATATAAATTAGCTTTCAAAATCATAAAAAAATAAGAAGAATTCCCTGTACTCAAATGCTGCAGGCATGTCAGTGAAAACACTGAAACCACACCGAAATTGTGGAAATGTGCCATCTCCACCATCATGGATTTCACATTCTGACAGGACATCCAGTGACATGTCCTGGCATTAAGCATAAGAAGATATTATGATTACGATTATGATTAAACACGTCATACAGTAATCAACTTTCTATCTAGTTATCCTTGAACATAAACAACCTGGAGTAATTCATGAAAATGAGTAAGCATTTAACAGCCTGAGCTAGACACTAAAAACATTCCTAATACAACAAGTACCTAACCAAAATCTATCTGACTAAAAATATCTAACACCTTTAACATAGTACTTTTTTTTTTTCAAGATTACCATCTTTTCTATGTAAAGAACTTATCTGTGAAGTAGTTTGTATGCAGGTTGTATTAATGTAGTGATTAAAAACTGCAGTATTGCTGCTGGGGAGGCGACAGTGGTGCGGTGGGTAGAGCAGTCGTCGCCCAACCAGATGGCTGCCATCGGTTCTGTACCGAAAACAAATTCATTGTGTGTAACATACTTGGCCAATAAAGGGTGATTATCCTTATCCTTATATTTGCCTCTCAAATGTAGTGAAATACAAGAATAAAGTAAAATAAGACTGATGTACTCAAATACAAATATCTCAAAACTTTACTCAAGTATAGTTACTGTTACTTTCCACCACAGATCAAGGGATCTTAATTCCACTGATGCATGTTAGAAGTGAGACTACACTATTGTTAGGTTATTTCTTAGTTAGATAGATATTCAGAGATTTGTTGTCTAGAAATGTTTAGTGGAGACAGGATGTCTAGCTCAGGCTGTTAACTGCTCAGTTTAATTTCATGTGCTTGCAGGCCAAGGTTGCAGGCAAAGAGTTGTTAGTATTAACTGTAATGCTAATCTTAATATTTGTCTTAATGTGTACTGTCATGTCAAATTGTTCTAGATACACACCACAAAAACAACAGCCACACACCTTGACTTTTCCTCATGTTTTGACTAACGTTATGGTCAGCTGCAAGCTGGCATATCAGGTGACGTCACGGTTTGACGCCCTGCGTAGTATGGGCTAGCCCAAAATGATTAAAATTATATAGGTTTCATGGTCCAGGGTCTTTCATCTTCCAAGCTGCCTGCGCGCAGGTTTGGTGGTGGGAGAGATCTGGACGTGTGATGTTAATTTTACCTGTGATCCTCTGAATAAACCAG
>NW_018128071.1:532198-541405 GCF_001952655.1 Monopterus albus
AGGTAAACACAATGGCTGGATCCCCTCTGGCAAACAGGTGTATAACAACCACAAGTTACTTTAACAGGAAATGATTTAAACTCTGTTGACAGATGTTTCTATAGAAACAAGGATTTCTTTACCTCAATGTGTTTATTACTACAACATGCACTAGTACAAGGTACAGAGAGAGAGACAAATTGTGATCGGCACCTATTTTGATGGACCTGACATCTCATTTACATATGAAAGACATTGAATACATGAATAATATATAAAAGTCCAAGGTCTAATACTTTTGGTACAACTAGCTTTTTACAACAGCATAATATACTAAAATTATACTAGTTAAATGCACTAAAAACAGGCAGTTAGGCTAATAATGTCACAATGTAACTGGCCTGTGCAGGTCACACTGGGTCATCTGCACATTCAGCATAACGTCATGTTGGCCACAGAGTAAAAATGTGGAAAAGACAGGCGAATTTGCTAAAGTACCTCATGTCGCAGCAGGCTGAGGCTAGTCAGGAGTCAGAAGCTAAACAGGCCGAGCTGGACCCAGTCAAGAAAAGGTTAGTACAGGCCGGTCTGGTGCTGAGCTCTTAGATTTCAAAAGGACTGAAGCAAAGCACAGACTAACATGAGAGAGGACTCCTGCCCCACGACTGTGTTATGGCCTATTTTAAATAATGGAAGGTAAGAACATGTTTATTTAACATATAGTCTGTTGAATTTGTTGCTGTAATACTCTGAATTGCCCTGGAATGGTTTATGTCTTACTTATCTGGCAGGACCATGTGTGTTGGCATTGCTGATGTTGAATCTTCGTCAACCTCACTATCTTTTGGGGTACTGCAGGGATCAATTGTGGGGCCCTTGCTGTTCTCATTATATCTACTCCCTCTTGGCTCCATCTTGAGAAAGCATGGTGCCCTTTTTCATTGCTATGCTGATGATATTCAGATTTATATGCTGCTAAAGATGAAGGATAACTTCTCAATTAACTGAGGCTACAAAAAGAAGTACCATACATAGAGTGGGAGGTAAAACTGGTGACAACTGTATGGTAAATAATTAATTGTGTCCATAAAGCATGGATGTGGAAGAAAAAGGACAGGAGAGGATAGGAAGTCAGGGCTGGGGGGAGGAAGGAATCAGGTCACTGAAACCAAAATAAATCCACATGTGAATTCTAATTCCTTCTTTCAACTTTTCCTCCAATTCTTTAATCCCCAACCAACTTGCCTACAAAATTAAATGACTCTCTTTCCCAAACAGATTTTTTTATAACACTGTCAGCCATTTGCTTAACCAAGAAAGCTTGGTGTCAAACCTCTAGACTCCTTTGGGGATTAATCTTAAATAATGAAAGATATCACCTGAAACTGGGTTTGCAATGCCTGTTTGAAGAGTGTGATGATGTTGATGCTGCTTTGGCTGGTATTATGCCTCATTATGATCGGGTTCTTATTCTAGGTGATTTTAATATACATGTGTGTTGTCCTGATAAACCGTTGGTAAGAGATTTTTTAGCAATTATTGATGCCTTTAATTTAGTACAATATGTGTCTGGTCCAACACACGAACAGGGGCATACGTTGGATCTTGTTATTTCCTATGGTGTCTTTGTGTCAGATGTTGATATTGGTGTAAATGTTTTTTTGACCATGTGCCTATTGTATTCAAGGCCGGCCTGCTTTTTGTAGAGAGTAAATTGCATGCCCCTACTCAACGTGGCCGGATATTTAATTCCTTGACTGTGGGCCAGTTTTCTGCCGCTTTTGAACAGCTTGCTGCTCCAAATGTTGGTGATACTGAGGAGCTTAGTTCCTGGTTTCACTCCTCCTGTTGCTCTATACTGGATTCTGTGGCCCCATTGAAGATTTGGCAGCCAAAGGCTAAGTCTGAACCGTGGTTTGGCACTAAAACTCGTGCAGCTAGGCAAGCATGCCGTAAAGCTGAATGGAGGTGGAAGAAGGACAGACTGCAGGTTTCTGTTCAAATCTTAAAGGATTGCTGGCACAATTATCAAAGGACTTGTTGAGAGACATTCTTTTATGTGTACTCAGTTGTAATGTGTAGTCATGCTGTTTCCACCACTGTGGGGCGCAGTTTTTGTGAGCGCACCCATTTTGTTTTTTAGCGGGAAGGTCTGAGTTCAGTTGGGGTCGTCACACTTGAAGAGTGTAGACGCGTGTTATTCTTTGTTCCAATAAAATATGCTAAGAGAGCTAAAAGATATTATTGCTTCCGTCAAATTTCTTCCCGAGTTCAACGCTGGTGAAGCTGCAAAGCTCAACACGGTCATTTTTCAAAATAAAAGATCGTTCATACTCAGATAATAAATAAAACGGAAATAAATAATAATTTCTTGTACGGCCCGGTACCAATTGATCCACGGACCGGTACCGGTCCGCGGCCCGGGGGTTGGGGACCACTGATGTAGAGGCCTGTTGTGGTTCAGGGTCTTTCATCTTTCAGCTGCCTGCGTGCATGTTGGAGGTGCAAGATACTTGAGCGTTTAATGTTAATTTTGCCTGTGATCTTTTGAATAAATCAGCACTGTTTTGAAGTTACTTTGACTTCCTGCAATCTTATCCACACCCTGCCTGACCCTGACTCTCCGGCTGCCTAGCACTTGCCACTTGCTGAGCTGCAGTGTTTTTTTGGGGGGTGGGCGGGGGGTTCAGCCATCTGTTCACTGGACCTGTCTTCTGTCTGCTCTGACTCTCTTCCAGTGATACACTTTCTGACGTAAGTCACCTGAGAACTATTGTAGAACTGTCTTTTTGGTTTAGTTTTTTTTTTTTTTTTTTTTTTTACTGAAAAACGCTTTGACATAAGATTAAGTAAAATATAAAAACACTCCTAAAGTTTAAGGTGAATAACTTTACATTTTCCATTACAGTGCAGCTGTGCCGGATGCTGTATGTGCTTTTGTTTCTGTTGGTCTCTGCTGTACTCAGGTTACTCTTGTAAAAGAGAGCTTTATCTAAAAAATGTTAAATAAGGTTTTACATAAACAACAACTAACATACTGCAAAGTAGCTAGCCTACTCTGGAATCTTCATAAAATGTCCACATTATAAGGAAAGCAGTAAAAGATAACTGGCTAGAATACAGTATATTACATGTAAAAGCTAGCACTAGCAAAGACAGATAAAAACATACTATGAGGCAATACATAATATGCCAATAAATAATACCTGGCAGTAATGCAAAATTATGCTATTCTAATGTAATTTATTGCTATAGGTGTCTTCAAAAATTGGAAGATAAAAGCATACTTTACTAAAGATATGTGTTTCATGATTTTTGGCAAGGTATGTACTGTACATTGATGCATACAGAGAAGCATATGTAGCATACATTTTTTGTGCGCCATCACCATTTTCTCTCACCCTGGTTGAACTAGTATTTACCGCAACCATACATGTATTACAGGAGCCGGATACCAGATTCAAAGATGGCAGGAAAATGCTTGAAAGAAAGTTGTCATAAGCTGGAAAATGTGTTTTAGTTTTTAAGTCTGCTTCAGTATTGCGTGGCCTGCTGCACAGGCATGTTAGTTTCCCCCTCAGAGTAGAATGTCACACATTTTAAAAGTGCTTCTCTAGGCTTAGGGAATTTAAAGAAATAGGTAACATAAGGAAACAGGAAAAGGCGTTTTGGGCCAAAGGAGTTTTTTTTGGGGGGGGGCAATACCCTGAGTGATCATAGGTCAAACTGCAGTTGAGTTCCAGCAACGTATCCTGCTGTGTTAACACATTCATCGATGTGACAAGCAGACAACACTCCTCGGTTAATGCTACATTAACTTTTCAAGTTGCTCCACACTTTATGAAATCTTTACTAGCAAGAACATAAAAATGAACAAAGGGAGATCTGCAGTAGAAACACATAAACACAGAGTAAGTGAATGGCTTTGCTGCTTAAATGCCAGTATTCCTTTGACTGCAGTCAGCCACACTACAGATTCTGATTCTGATTTTGAAGTGTAAACATAAAAACAAATCTGCTCTATATATAATTGAGCTGACCCCAAGCAGAGAGCTTTTGCGACTAATGGGAGTTCCATAAGAAGAGTATCCAATATGCTTCTCCTGAGAGCAGACAGCAGTCACCGTTACTCACAAAGCAGAGAGTACACAGAGGCACTGTATCACTTAACAATACAGTGCGTTAATGGTACAAGTCCCTTCGAATTATGGTTGTGTTTTTATAGTCATACCATCAAAATTAAATGAGATTAAAAATGGGAAACTGGACAATTTTTCTTACTTCAGTGGAACTGAATTGTATGCCCTTCAGTGCAGCACTTCCACCTTAATGTCTGTGTTTATTAAGCTCAAAATATTTCAGCTTTTGGTGAAATTGTCATAAATAAATTCAGTTGTGTTTATTATTGAAGTCACAGTTAAAGGTGATGTTGTATTGGACTACATCATATTCAAAGGTGTCTATTTTTTGTCCTCCCCAGCTATATACATGAGAGGATCAGAATATTAGGACAATTTCACCAAAAACTGAAATACTAAATGATTCCTCTGCAAAACTATATCAGCAGCTCAGGGGACAGGAGCTGGCACAGGAAGTACATCCTGTACTGAGCATTCTTGGTGATGGTGCTGATGTTACATGTTTACTTCAGGTCCTGGGAGATAATGGAGCCCAGGAGCTTGAAGTATTCCACTGCTGATGCAGTATGGGTGGGGGACTTCCTCCTGAAGTTCACTGTCATCTACACTGCTTTGAGCATGTTCAGCTCCAGGTTGTTGTGACCACAAGGCCAGCCGTTCAACTTCCCACCAGGAGTTTAACTGAAGAGTACTCGGAGGCGCATTTGTTGGTGTAGAGGTGAAACAGCAGCAGGGAGAGCAAACATCCCTGGGAAGGCGCCTGTGCTGACAGTCCAGGCGCTGGATGTGGTTTTCCCGAGCCTCACCCACTGCTTCCTGTCTGACAGAAAGCTGGTGATCCACTGACAGGCAGGAACAGTGAGCTGCATCAGTTTAGAGTGAAGGATGTCCGGGATGATTGTGTTGAACACCGAGCTAAAGTCCATATAGAGGACCCATCTATAGGTCTCTTGGGAATTGAGGTGTTACAGGATGTAATACAGTCCACTTATGACTGACCTGTTTGCCTGGTAGGTAAATTGCAGGGTGTCCAGCTCAGGGCCTATGATGTCCTTCAGGTGGGCCAACACCAGTTTCTTAAAGGAATTCATAACTATAGATGTCAGGGCGCCAGGTCTGTAGTCATTCAGTCTGCTGATGGAGGATTTCTTGGGGACCGGGATGATGGTAGAGTGTTTGAGTTATGAAGTGAGAGAGTGGTGCTGGCCCACATCCAGAGCAGTATACCGAACACCCTGGATCCCCTGCAGTATGCCTATGGGCCCAACAGGTCCACCTCTGACCCTATCACTGCTATTCCCTTTCTCACCTGGAAAATAGAGACTTCTACGTCAAGATACTGTTAGGTATTTTTAGTCAGATAGATACTGGTTAGATACTTTATGTATTAGAAATGTTTAGAGTAGACAGGATGTCTAGTTAGACTGTTTAAATGCTTAGTCATTGTCATGAGTTTTTTACAGGGTGCACATGGTCAAGGATAACTAGATAGAAAAGTTTGACTGTCAGCAGACAGGATGATTATTATTATTATTATGATGTGTATAACTGTAGCTATAGCCATAATATTTTCTTATGTTTAATGTCATGACATGTCTGACATGACATGACATTCTAACATGACTGGAGGTCATGTTAGAATGTTTTTAGATACACACCACAATCAACAGACACACACGCATTGATTTTCTTCATGTTTTGACTATTGCTATGGCCAGCTGCAAAGCTGGCACCAGAGATGTAATGTTAATTTTTACCTGTGTTCATTGAATAAATCAGCACTGTATTGAAGCTAATTGGACTGCCTCGTCTCTCAGAATTAGTATGGTACAAGAACTGGAAAGACTTCAATACTCTTTATTGACTACAGCTCCGCTTTCAACACAGTTATTCCCCACAAACTCACCCACAAACTGTCCACACTAGGTCTGCACTGGCAGACCCCAGATTCTGCGCCTGCAGAGAGTGGTAAAGACTGCTGAGAAGATCACCAGGACTCCACTGCCCTCTCTGTAGAGCATCTACTACTGCAGAGTCCGCAGGAGAGCTACCTCCATCCTCAAAGACCCCAACCAGCCCCAGCATGGACTGTTCACACCACCAGAAGTGTGAAATGCAGGACTTCTAGACTGAAAACCTCTTTCTTTCCAACTGCCATCAGACTCCCGAACAGCTGACAAGAGTCTATAATCAGGAACTACTTCATGTAATGCCATCTGTACTGTTTACACTCCCAGTATGCACATGCACAATTGCACATTCATTGCCAACTGTTGCACATATTATTCTTATTATACTTTTATTACAACTTTTCACTGCTGTTTTTTTCTTTTGATATTGTATATACTACTGTTCATTTACTATTTTAGACTTATATTGTTTGGCATTCATTATGGACAGCAAAGTAAGAATTTCATTGTGCAGGGAAACGTGTTTCCTTACTGTACATATGTTAGGATTGGATTTCAGGAGTTACAGTTGTTTTATTTACTGTTAGTATTATTTTGCTTTATAATGATAAAGTTTAGTAAGACTGTCTGTGTTTTATTAACAGCACCATGTATCAGTATTAACCTGGCTCTTATACATGCATAACAGTTATAATTTTCAGCTGCAGGTCAACTTGTAGTATTTCTTATTTTCTTAAATAATTGTGCAAGAGTAGATTGCCTAGATAAGTGTCGTTCTGGAAACTAGATAAGATACTGTTAATTTATGCTATTTTGCAGACGTGAAGTCTGACAGGCTTGAACTATTCACCCATGTCTGAAGCATGAGTAAGGGTTTTTACATCAGAATCAGGGAAGTAAGTGACACAGCTAACAGCATGTCCATTTTAAGTTGGAAAGTAACGCCTGAAAATAGAAGATAACAACACACACACACACACCTACTGCCTATTTGAACATTCTAGAATATTGACGTGCAATGTACCACCCATGTACAGGGCAGTCCCAGTCCGAGAAGATAAATGTGAATGATTTTTGATTATCGAGGCTCTTGGAGACTTGTCATCTCTCAGAGCCCAGCGTGCTGTAATAACTCTGCATTTAACCAGAAGAAAATAAATCTACTTAAAGCTGATTCCTGTTTCCTGAGTGTTACTTCTTGGGGCCTTCAGACAAAAGAACCGGTAATAGTTAAAACATATGACAAAATACACTTTGAATCTTGAAGCAAGAGGAGACTTCACAAACCTCCATTGATCTATTGTGAGGAAACCACTTATGTTTGAAGAAGAAATCCAAGCTCAAAATTTGAACTTTGCCAACTCTCAGCACCTGCCAGCCAATCAGAAACAATTCTTTTCAGAGACCATGGCATACACTCAAGTCATTCAACTAAAGGAGCTTTCAGATAGGATGCGGTGGGTGCTGCGCTCCACTCTTGACCCTATTAATTTCTGTGTGTTGTACAGTGCAAGAATGTATTTGTGCTGCCCTGAGTGCAGCACAAGGTCGTGCGTGCTGTCCCTGTGCACTGCATTGAAGTTAAAAAAAAGTTTAGCTTGGGTGCAGTGTTTGTGTGACAACACCTCAACTTGTCCAACTGCAGAGAACCTGACAGACCACAAAGAAAATGGAGGAGAAGCAGATTTTATCACATCCACACACTCTTCTTTTTTGCTGCAGCTTGTCTCTTTCTCCTTATCAATACATCTAAAGCCAGGGCTTTTCGCTAACATGTAGATAGATTGTGCATCCAAGTCCGCTGTTCAAACACTTGTACACAAGTATACTATACTTGTATAGTGCTTTTCTATGCACTGCAGCACACTCAAAGTGCTTTCACACTATTTGTCCAATCACTTATTTGCACTTCCACATTCAGGATAAGGATAAGGATAATCACCTTTACTGGCCAAGTATGTTACACATACAAGGAAATTTGTTTCCGGTACAGAACCAATGGCAGCCATTTGCGGTGCCAACTCAACCGATGGATCTAACCATCGGGGGCAACAGGGGCGTTCAGTGTCTTGCCCAAGGACACTTTGACATGTGGACTGCAGGCACCAAGATTCGAATCTTCAACCTTCTGGTTGGAAGACAACCGCTCTACCCACTGCACCACTGTCACCCCCCAATTCACACACCAGTGTCATCACTGGGAGCAATTGGGGGTTCAGTTTCTTGCTCAAGGACACTTCGACATGTTGACTGGACAGGCTGGGAATTGAACCGCTAAGATGACCCACTAAGATGATAAAAGTTAGGAAATGACCCGTTCTATCTCCTGAGCCACAGCCGCTCCCCTATTTAATACTGGCTAACCAACCCCTGGAAAGCTTTGTGGTCACCTAGAAACTGGCACCCAACATGCATGAGATTTGCATGTGTGCACCCTCCTCCCCCGTGCTGTGCCCAACCCCCGCAGTGAGCGCAACACATCCCACATCCTGCCCGGAAGCCTTGTGCAGTCTCTCAACTATTGTTAAATCAGTGCATTAAACACAGCTTGAGAAAAAGATATAAAAAGAGGCCCACACATATGACATGAACAAATGCATTTGTTCATTGTGTTTACTTAATGCCTCACATTTGGACATACTATAGACACAGACGTCACATTTTTCATAAGAATTCATCTGTGTGAGAGAACAAGTCTGAGAAATGGTACATGTCAGCTTGAACACACAGTGAGGTATGTGTGTACCTATTTTGCTGAAGTATCAACCCAGTTCAGGGTTCATACACATTTTTACTCATAAAATTCCATGACTTTTCCATAACTTTTCCATGACTTTGAGGTACATATTCATGACCTAATGTTTCATGAAATGTCTATGTATACATGTTACATATGAAGAAAAATCCATGTTTTACGACAGCTTATTTTTACTAAAATAAATGACAAGCTTCGCAGTTTAGAATACAAAATAACCATTTATTTAAATAACACTTTCAGAGTAACACAGTTACATAAAATACATCAAACCCCGAGAACCACTTATTAATGCAAGTCCATGGGAGATGATTAACATAAAATCAATGGGAAGGAACAATGTTAAACTAAAAAAATAAATAAGTGTCTAGAAACATTGTCCTTAACTGCTATAATTTAACCTCAATGGATAACTTTAACAAGT
>NW_018128071.1:542762-544843 GCF_001952655.1 Monopterus albus
GTCAGTCACAAAGGTGAAAAAGCCGGTTATCAGGTTGGGAGCTGTCGAGCACATAACTGCAGCAGCAGACTGGTGCTTTGCCCCTTTAGCATGGCTAGGCAGCGCTGCCTCTCCCGTGTTCGAAATGTCGAACGTTTTACGGCATACTGTACATTTTGCACGCCCCGGGTCCTGGTCTTTCTCAGCCACCCCTTTTCATTATGAAGCCATACATTATTCCAACGCTCATGGCAACATCAGCTGTTCATGCGTCTTTCTGTTCAGGATACAGAGGCTGGGGAAAACAGTCCTTTTGCTACATTCACTGACACACAGCCTGCGTAAGGCCCTGGCAAACACCAGAAACAACGCGGAGATAGATGGAAATAACAGAAAGGCAAAAACACTGCGTGCATACAGGCTGGGAGGGTGGTTAACCCTGCTACTTCTGCTTAGAAACCCCAAAGACATCAACCAAAACACAATTAATATGTTGTAGAACAATACAGAACCATGCACAACTTCTATTGCAGAGGGTCAAATCACCTTGCTTACATCCGAATGTAAACTTACAGGTTAACAGACTCAGACAAAGCACTTTATTTCTACTATTACTGTTTTTGACTGATTTAATAGATAATTTAAACATGTTCCAGTGCAGGATAACATACAATAGTGTAACCTACCTACAAGGTAGGGCCCTGAGTTCAGTTAACTCACAGTAACTATAAGTGATGAATCTTAAATCTCTAATAAACCTCTCTACATTATATGCCCTTAGATCCTAGAAGTACTGTATGCAATAACCAAACACATGTTAGAATTAATGTTTTTTCATTTACTCAACAGAAAATCAGGGTAAACCATAAACAATAACAATCCCCTTTTTAAATATCTTTGACTCTTTTTCTCTGTTAGACATACATTTCAATATTTCAAAATAAATACAAATATAGTGGGCCCACACACCAAACACACACTCACTCTACACCAGCCGGCATATACATATATTGAGATTTAACCCCCGTTGCAGGCCTGATGGATGCTCAGGTGTGGTGAGGCCAAAAACTAAGCAGCCATTTCACTCAAGAACCAAATAAAAATTGTACCTTATTTAGTAGTTCGTAGTCCAGAGACTGAAGCTTTACCTCCTCCGTGTGTGTCCAAAGAAATGGCAAAAGGGTCCCAGCATCCCTCCAATGGCGAAGTAGTCACAAGTCCTCAGGTCTAGGTGCAAGCAGTAGTGCTGGTCACTGAGAGACAGAACTTCTTCAGGAAAACTGGTCTCAAAAGGCCCGAGTCATTGTTTCTGGTGACATTTATCTTCTTGGGCGGAGTCCGCCCCGCACAGAGGTTGGCCTTACACATATCCTAATTCTATAGGCTCTTGGCGTGAGCAAGCCAACCTATGCCCACGCCTGCTTGCTGAACATGTGAAGCCAGATGTGTGTGTGAGTTTCAGGTCGGTTGCTAACAATGAATATTGAACAATTAGTTGTCTGTGCTGCAGACGCCCTGTCTGTGTAGGCTATTACAGGACAAAGCAGACCTAGTGAATATGCAAAACGGGCCAAGTGATGTCTCACGTTGTAAGCCCCCTGCCTCTGTAAATATTGCATTACAAAGCAGAACCTGTAAAAGGCTGAGCAGGTCTGTGTGTAGATATAAATCAAGCCATCTGGTTACAATGAAGATGCAGACATTATGTCTCCACAAAGTTATATCATATAGTTCCAAAGTTCCAACTCAGTAGAATTTGACAGTCATCAATACAGTTTTAATATATATAGGCAAGGAAAATAAAGGTATGAAAAGTAACTAAAGGAAACTAAAGTTAAGAAAAGTAACTAAAGCTTATAAAGTAACTGAAGCCTATAAGATTCAAATCTTACAAAACCAATATTCATTTAGCTAACGAATGCTAACAAGCTAGCCAGTGTTAGGTATTTTTAGTCAGATAGATATTGGTTAGATACTTGATATATTAGAAATGTTTAGAGTAGACAGGATGTCTAGCTCAGGCTGTTAAATGCTTAGTCATTCTCATGAGTTGCTGCAGGTTGCTAATGGTCAAGGATAATGATGGACTGAAACCAGTCCTG
>NW_018128071.1:545137-548057 GCF_001952655.1 Monopterus albus
ATTTCAGTGTTAGAGTGAACACACATTGCAACTGATTAAAACATGGTTGAAGGTTACATTCTTGTTCAGTTCAGTTATATGAAACAGTGCCCATACTTCAAACTCAGTGATAGTTGCATTCCATATAAGTGCATAAAGATACTAGTGTTAGGGCTTCAATACATATTCTTATATGTGCACAGTGAACAATCATTAATATGAGTTGCAATGTCTCACACACTCAATATCCCACAAAGGCCAAGCATTTCCTATATTATTGGTAAATGGTAACAATAAGACCTTTTACCCACTTACATCCCTTGTTGCAGACAGCCCTGTCATCTCATTCTGCCTGCGCGCACTTCCTGTTGTTGTGAGTCTCTCTCTGCACCTACTCACAAGCAGTTCATGGGCACAGGTCAAGTCTTTCCAAAGGTCAAACAGATTAAACAATTATTTGAACAGTTTTGCAAATACATAACATAGCACTATATCATTTTACCAAGAATTTCTTTCTACATTAACTAGATAGAAAGTTGATGACTGTTAGATGACAGGATGTTTAATATTATTATTATGATGTGTATAACTGTAGCCATAGCCATAACACTTTCTTATGTTTAATGTCATGACATGTCACTAGAGGTCGTGTTAGAATGTTTTAGCTACACGCCACATAATCAACAGACAAACACACATTGATTTTTCTCATGCTTTGACTACTGCTCTGGCCAGCTGCAAAGCTGGCACCGGGAGACGTCACGGTTTGGCGTCTCTCTGTGTAGAATGGGGTTAGCCCGAAGTGATATAATGTATAGGCCTGTTGGGTTCAGGGTCTTTCATCTCTCAGCTGCCTGTGTGCATGTTGGAGGTGTAAGATACCTGAGCATGTAATGTTAATTTTTACCTGTGTTCATTGAATAAATCAGCACTGTTTTGAAGTTACTTGGACTACTTCGTCTCTCAGAGTTAGCGTGGTTAAAAGTACCAGGTACAACACTAGGTATGCTACAAGACTAGGCACGATAACACTACACAACTGCAAGACAACTCCATGCAGAAGACTATCCAGTCATGTACTACAAACTATGTAGGACAACTATCTTACAGCAGATCCTCGAGTTGGCAATCCAAGATACAGTCCACCTACTTAACATATTTCGCGTCTGCATAAACATAAATTTCCTTCTCTTCATCTCTTCCACCAAGTTCCTTCCACCAGTTCCTTTTTCTTCTCTCCTTTCCCTGGGTGTCACTACCTTTACCAATGGATGACCAATAATGATATTTTACACACAACACATCCTGAACCTTCGAAATAACATGAAATAAATCACCATAAAGCTTTTAACCGTATTCATCTTATGAAATCAACTTATTTATAGTAACTATTGCTCAAAAGCAAACACACTTTCTAAGGATGTTTAACTATAAGAAAGTCACTTTTGGCTTTTCTCGTTTTTTTTTAGGGGTCACCACAGCGAATTGTCACACTGACCACTCGCATGTTGACATTTGGCACGTGTTTTACGCTGGATGCCCTTCCTGACGCAACTCTGACTTGAACCCGGGCCACAGCGCTCTCACCGCTGCGCCTTAACCACTAGCCTACCAGAGACAGCTATGTTTAACTGTAATACATAGTATTTTTTACCCAGGTAAGGACCAACCAAAATGTCCTTGCTTTCATGTTATAAAACTGGTCCTCACAGTGTATAGTCATACAGGTACACACCACTGACTGTATATACTATGGACAGTTTCATAGCTCCCAGAAGTGAAGCCACTGTGAATCGATCACCCCCTGATGGCTGGTTACACTATAGGTCAAAAGCCCTTCCTCCTCCATGTTAGTGGATGGGACATGAGCCAAACTAAAAGCTCAAAGTACAAATCAAATACATTTTCCCCAGATGTGATTTCAGTCACTTTAGGCAGATATTTTCACACTGATGTGTGTACAAGTGGCCATTTTTTCTGGTAAGTTTGTTTTTAATAAGTTACTGGATGATATAAAAAGGGATGGATTTCGGTTGATTTGAGAGCTTCGATTGGGAGCCTGATACTGTCACTCCACTTCTGGTCACATAAAAAGCAAGATGGCAGCTGCCATATTCACAATATGTTGACTTCACTTTGCATTGCACAGGGACAGGGTGACAGATGCCCATCGTACTGTGTATACAGTCAGTTGTACACATTTGTTTTCATTCCTCATGGGGATTTTACATCGACTTACAATAATTTCCTGGAGACTTACTCTAACCTTAACTATAATCACTATTGCATCTTTCTAACCCTAGTTCATGCTGTCACTCTAAAATTCTGATTTACATGGTGGGGAAGGTGAGTCCCTAAAATATGAGCATGGAAACAGGTTTCAGTCCCCACAAAGTGTACAGTATATAATACCACACTCACACATACATGCATGTGAACACAAAGTCATTAGTCATCTGCCAGAGGAAACACCTCCTCAGTAGACATAAATACACAGAAATGCAAAAATACACATGGATGCTTAAACACAAAGGCTGTAAATACAGAATTTAATGTGAAATATTTCTCCAGGGTCCAGTATAATGTTTCTGGGTTGGTCCTTTTATGGGTTTTTGCTGATAGCTTTTATGGAAGTAACAGCCCATGTTACCTTGACTACTTCAGCAAGACTAACACCCACCCAAAGTAATATATTCAATCAAAATATAATAAGAAAAGATTTTCCTTAAAAGACAGAAGTGACAGCTTTGATACAGTCATAAAATGCATGTTGTGATATGTCCTTGTAAATGAATACCATTAAACAATGGCGAGTTGTATGGGTATGACGAGATCTCGTGCCAGGAGATCTCCATTTCTATCCATCCATTTTCTATACCACTTAGTCCCAAACAGGGTCACGGGGGGCTGGAGCCAATCCCAGCCAGCTGCGGGCAAGAGG
>NW_018128071.1:551000-560685 GCF_001952655.1 Monopterus albus
CTCTATGTTCCTCCCTCTTCTGGAAATAAGTGTTAACTGCAGCCATTTCCATCTTCTTAGCAAAGTCTACCATCATATGTCCTTCTAGGTTCCTTTCCTTAACACCAAACCTGCCCATCACCTCCTCATCACCTTTGTTCCCCTCACCAACATGCCCATTGAAGTCTGCCCCAATCACCACTCTCTCCCCTCTGGGAATACTCTCCATCACCTCATCTAACTCACTCCAGAATCTCTCCTTCTCTTCTAACTCACCCCCTACTTGTGGAGCATAACCACTGACTACATTCAACATTACCTCTTCAATTTCCAACTTCAAGCTGATCACCCTGTCTGACACTCTTTTCACCTCTAAAACATTCCTCACCAGCTCCTCCTTCAGGATCACTCCTACCCGTCATTGTGCCAACGTTAAGAGTCCCTATTCTCAGACCTATACTACTGCCTTTCCTCTTCTCTCTCTGTCTATGAATCCTTCTGCCTCCTCTACTTCGACCAGCAGTAGTCCAATTTCCGCCAGCACCCTCTAGGTCAACAGCACTGGTGGTGGTTGTTGTTAACCCGGACCTCAATTGATCCGTTATGGAATTCACACTGATGATTCGCATGTTTAAATTTGACATGTTTTTACACCGGATGCCCTTCCTAACGCAACCCTCTCTATTTATCCCCGCTTGGGACCGGCACAGAAGTCACTGGCTTGCAACCCCTGTGACTGTGTTTTGGTTAGCCATGCTGTTAACATAGCCTACTACACCTTAGCACCTAGTCTACAACCAGTATGTGTGCACTGATAAATAAAAACAGTTCAACATCCAGTACTAATGAAAATGCATTGCGTGTCATTATGGTGCATTAATTGTGGCCCAAATTTGACAGTGAATAGCAGTGAATACTCATGCTAACAATGTAAATTAAAGTCGTCTTCTCATGGGTGGCAATATCCCGATCGTCCCCTGTAGGTGATTGGTCAATGCAGCACCTTTGCCGGATCATGTCACCGTCCGGGTGCGTTGGGGGTGAAAATAGTGTAGAAGGTCACACAGCTTCAATTAGAAGTTAAAAGCTCATGCATAGTCCATGCACAGTTATAAGGTCGTAAGAGATGTATATGAAATCATACAGGGGTGAAGCCAGTCAGTTGACTGGAATAATTGTAGAGTGGGGGATTTATGTGAAATTGTGCAACATTATGAAATTGCTTGTCCTGTCGGTGTCTGTCGAAGATTTTTTCCATTAAAGGGAATTTTTCTCCGTGCCATCACCAAGTACTTGCTCAAGGGGCATTTGTAGGGGTTTTCCTCTATAATAATAATAGTAAGGTCTAGACCTTAATTTGTAAAGTGTCATGAGATGACTTCTGTGATTTGGTGCTATACAAATAAAATTGAATCAAAACATACAGTATTTCGTGTTTTCCGTGAGCCTTTTTCAGTTTGCCATTCACTGAATATGGGTATGGCATAACATTAAGGGGGATAAAGATGGGTAACAGTCTGAAACCTGTACACGAGGTTCACATCCAGACTGATCTCATTACTGGTTTTTTACCTATTGCCATATGTCATGAACTGCTTACATAAGGGGTGGCTTAACTTGGAAGTGAAGTTACTTGTTCTTTTCGAATGTGATTGTCTGTATTGAGTTTATTCTCCTCCTGGCCGCGCTGGTTCTTCCAAGTCCAGTGAAATGTAGACGTTTTAAAACAGTGAGAGTTTTGCTCAATCCTGATTGAAGCCGTCTATATACCACTGCAAGCTAACGCTAGGCTACTGCTGGAGAAGCTGTACTGCCTGATCAGCAGGCAGAAGAATGCAAACCCAGAAGCGGAATAATATTCTGGATCAAGTTTATTGCAACATCTCGGGAGCATATAAGGCCATAGCAGCTCCACACTTGGGCATGTCAGATCACATTTCCGTGGAGCTGATCCCAGCATATAAACTTCTGATCTGCAGGATAAAACCACTCACCAAAACAGTTAAGGTGTCGATGGAGGAGGCTTCTTCAGCATTACAGGACTGTTTTGAGCATGCTGATTGGGGGGGTGTTCAAAGAGGGCTCAGACCTGGAGGCTTATACATCAGCTGTTCTGGACTATGTGCAGTTCTGTACTGATGCTGTCCTACCTACAAAGTCCATCAAGGTTTTTTCAAACCAGAAACCGTGGTTGAACAGTACAGTTTCACCTCTGCTCAAGGCTCGGGATGCTGCCTTCAGATCAGGTGAGAGGCTGGACCATTGCAGGGCCCGGAAAGAACTGAGGAAGAGCATCCGGTTGACCAAACGAAGGTACAAACAGCGCATTGAGGGGCACTTCATGAATAACAACATACAGAGTATGTGGAGAGGCATCAAAACAATAACAGACTACAGAGGCAACAACCAGCAGGTCAGCCATGATCCCACCCTCCCTGACACTCTGAATAGTGTCTTTGCATGCTTCGATACACCTGGCGGCAGAGGAACTGTACATCTCCCTCAACTTGAGGAGCAGCACCAGCCTCTCATCCTGCAGCTACACCAGGTGAGCTCCACCCTGAGGAGAATCAACACCAACAAAGCCACAGGACCAGACGGTGTGTCAGGCCGGGTTCTGAAGTTATGTGCGGATCAGTTTTCCTGGACATTTTTTAACCTGTTCCTACATCTTGCTTCAGTTCCTGTGTGCCTCAAGTCCTCCATCACTGTGCCTGTGCCCAAAAAATCAGCTGTCACCTGCCTCAATGATTACTGCCTTGTTGCTCTGACACCAGTAATCATGAAGTGCTTTGATAGGATCATCCTAAAGTACATCAAGGACATCATACCTGGTGGTCTGGACAGCCATCAATTTGCCTACAGAGAGAACCGATCAAGAATGCTGTCTCAATAGCATTACACACAGCCCTGTCCCACCTGGAGCTGTCAGGGAGGTGAGTGACGCTCCTGTGAAGATAGAGTGAACCCAATTAAAAAGCCAGTCAGCTGAGGCAGTAGCACAGACTTTAATGTCCTTTTGTGATTCTAGCAGAAAAACACACAGTCTTGGGGGATCAGGCAGAAGAGTGGCATGTAATACAGTCCAAGGTCGAAGTCTCCGGCAGGGCAGCAGGGAAGGCAAGGCAGAAGCGCAGGTTGGTTGAACAGGCAGGGTGTCGATCTCAGGTTGGCAGTCAGACAGGAGGGAGCAGGCTGGATCACAGGTCGTTAGAGCAGGCAGGGGTCCGGTACCGGGAAAGCAGTCAGGGAAAAACGCTGGAGAGTCTAGACAAGGCATAGAACAATCTGGCAGCTCCTCACAGTGTGGGTGATGAGATAAAGTTCCTGGGAGTCAGGGTGAGCTGGGGACAGGAAGTAGTGTCAAAATAAAAGCATGAGACCAGAAGCAGTGGGACAGAATCATAACATTAATACTGTAATCCCAGACAAACTGGCACTGAAACTGCACAATCTGGGAATGCCTGCAATGATGTGTCATTGGATTAAAGACTTTCTCACTAACAGGCCTCAAGTGGTGAGAATCAGAAGCTGCACATCATCCACACTGGTCCTGAACACAGGCACACCACAGGGCTGTGTGTTCAGGCCAGTACTCTTCACTGTTTACCCATGACTGTGATGCCATTCACCCCACAAACACAATAGTGAAATCTGCAGATGACAGCCCCGTAGTGGTTCTCATCTCAGACAATGATGAGACTCACTACAGAGAAGAGATCCAGCACCTGACAAGGTGGTGTTCAGATAACAATCTTGTCCTGAACACCAACAAGACTAAGGAGGTCATTGTGGATTATAGGAGGTCCAGAAAGACAATACATGCTCCCCTTCTCATACACAAGGAGGTGGTGGAGCAAGTGGATAACATCAAGTTCCTGGGCATCCACATCACATCTGACCTGATCTGGTCTCTGAACACATCCTATCTGGTGAAGAAAGCCCAGCAAAAGCTTTTCTTCCTCAGGAAGCTGAAACACGCTGGTCTCTCCTCTCAGTTGCTCACAAACGTCTACAGAGCGACAGTAGAGAGCATCCTCTGTCTCAGTGTGACAGTGTGATATGGGGGCTGCATTGCAAAGGACAGAAAGGACTTGACCCGGGTGGTGAGAACAGCTCAAGGCATTGTAGTCCTCTTCTGGAATCTGGACTCACTATACGCTGACCAGATTCAGAGGAGGGCCAGACGGATTGCTGCAGACCCCACCCACCCAGGCAACAGTCTGTTTGTACCTCTTCCCTCCAGGAAAAGGTACAGGAATATAAAGACTAAAACAAACAGACTGAGACAGAGCTTCTTCCCCAGAGCTGTGAAATCATCACCCCCCTAGCCCCTAGTTACAAACACGCACACAACCTTGCTCCTGCAGACACACACACACATGCTCACACCTCTTCTTAAAGACTGAGATTTGCACTGAGCTGCACTTTAGAATGTGACTATATTCTGCTGCTAATATGGTGTTGACCTGATTAGGTCCCATACATTTTCATTTTTATCTATTCATATTTTTATATTGACTTGTACAATTTTTATGTTATTTATGTAAATAATGTGTCTTGTAAGCCGAGAGCTGCCGGAAGAAATTTTATTGTGATATGCATAATGAAAATAAAGATTCTTGACTTGACTTGACTAAACATGTCTGTGGAGTTAAGAGACTTTGCTGACTCTTACTTTCAAGCACTGATATGTCCAAGTCTCACGGACAAATTTAAGAGAAGCTTAGGATAATAATACAACAACAGGTTGAATTAGCCTACTATATATGGTTTCTAGTGATTAACTGTACAACACAGAAAGACAATATTACATCTGACCTGCTGTAACTGCAATCTTAAACTGCCATCATATAATTAGTATTCATTTTAAACAATTACAATTATATAGCTGTTCCTTTCTAAAAGAAAAAACTGTGACCTGTAAAACACAGAATCACTGTCTCTATAACTTCATATTTTTCTCATAAAAGAGTGAGTTTGTTAAGCTTCCTGTCTTTTTTATTTCCTAAAAAAAATTAGAGTAAAAATAAACAGAGTGGAAAAAAACAAAAATCCATCTTTGATGTTACTGCCTCTTGGCATCTATTTTATACAGAGAGTTAGAGCCAAAGAGGATTGGAATGAATACGTTCTATCTGCATCTGCAGTAACATGTGCAGTTTGTCTGTCTCACCATGGTGGATAGCTGAAGATCATATTAGAGACAGATAGGCAGCATGAGGGAGTAAAATATCATGATAAATGTGTGAGGCATGAGAAGAATGAAATTAAAGGTTGCCATCTAGTGGTGAGGATTAAAGTTACATCTGGGAAATAGGATGATGTGGAAAACAAAATGTTACCTGGGGTGATTCTTGCATCTTCAAATTTGTATTTAGACTCTTTAGGATTAAATTAATCTAAACAGTGATTGTCATGAGGAAGAAGAGACATCAAGTGAAATTACAGATTGAGTAACTGACTACTGTTGTACCTGTCTCATGTGCCACCAGAATTAGTAATCAAGTAAAGAGTGATCTCCAGAAAATTATTTGCATAATCAGAAATCACTCATCAATCATCACATTAGAACACAGACTGGATTGATGAATGCAATAGTCCCAGGAATCAATAACCACAATTGGATTGTATACTACTAAGGTGATTCACTTGAGGTAGCTCAGAAAATGTGTAGCTGAAGTGTCAAGATTAACTAAGCAAAACATACTTTGGTGTCCCTTTGAGGATCCTCCTCTGCACTTAGAATCCAGCAAGGATAATTAAGATGCATTTAGGCATCTGCAATAACACTATGCTTAAACTATTTCCATAAAAGGAGCAGCAATATCACAGAAATAAAGTATTTGAGCAAGTAGCTGAGGTAGGAAAGCTACAGTAGCATGTAGAAAAAGAAGAACAGTGATAAAGGCAGATTTAACTCTTTATAGGGCCGTGGGAGACCAAGGGGGTTAAAGAATTAAAGTATTAAAGTATTTACATTTATTTTAGTTATTATATTGCTATATTTTGCCTATGCCACTTATTATTTGATTATTTTATTTACATTTATACTTATGCTTTATTTTATTTAATTGTAATGTTTGTGCTGCCTCACTGCAGTTCATTCACCAGTACTTGCTTTGTAGTGTGTTACATATGGATGACCGAGTGGCTCTCTGTATGTAAGATTGACCAGGAGATAACCCTTGTGTCCTAGAGTAACATGAGGGGGTTTACTAGTCTGTTATTCAAACGGCAGCCCAGTTTGCAGCCCGGACTAAAAGGCGGCATGAGGCCACCTGTCACATCCCAGAGAGGGAGAGATAGAAAAGAGGCTTTGATATAAATATTCAATGTTTTTAAGATGCTGTCCTGTGACAGGTTGAGTCTTTCATGTTAAGGTTTAATATCCTAAACTGACACCTTGTGACAGGTTAATGTGCAGTAACTTCTGAGCTATTTCCGCACCTTCAGTTTTTCCAAACAAGACTCTCATGTCTCCAGCACATAGGGATTCATCCAATGTCTGTCCTTCCAATGTAGAAAACCATTCTGAGGCTCCTGCTGCAAGGGGCGGTAGCTTGGCTATGAGTCCCTCCATGTCTCGGTGTGCAAAAGGTATATAGGTGGGATAACCAGTATCAGTCACTCTTAAAGGACATTGAAGCATCGTCATCTGGTCTTGATTGTCTTGTGCTCTTTTCTGACCTCTAGTGGTCATATGATGCATTCGCTGTTTGCAGTGAGCTGAGTCTGCTGCCGGCTTCAAAAGATCTAGTTGTGTAGATCCTTCCATTCCTGGGGTTACTGTTCCAGAAAAGTGTCCACTAATTACCCCTTCCATAGTATGGCATGTAGTAGGCCACCATGCCTCTGGATTATCTTGCACAACTTTTGACCCTCCTGTGTATTCATCTTCAGAGTCATAATCTTTAGGTCTTCTTTGGTTGTAGGATCCTAGAGTATAATCATACTCTTTAGTATACTTTGTCTCCCTCTGCTGGAGAGGTATAGGCTTCACACAGGGTTCATTCAGATGAGATGTTACAGTGAGTCCAGGTAGAGGAAATGAGTTTGGGCTGGGACTAGGTGTTTCCATCATTGATTGATGTCTCTGGGATATTGCAGCCACTTCTTCAGTTAAACGGACAACTTGATCGTGATCATTTACAATAATTGTCTTCATAGTCTCTGCCATCTGAGCCATTCGTGTCTCCAGTGGTTCTGAAGTATCTTTCACTAATGGGATATCCAGGGTTAAAATCCCTCTTTTCACTTCAGCATCCACTAGGGGTGCCTGAATTGGTGTTCTGTGTTTAGATTGCAGAGGTTGATATGGAGGTGGTGCTGTAGGTAGAACTGGGTATAGAGATGTTGATGCCACTGGAGGCACTATAGGGATGACGGTGTCTTTAATCTTCTCTTGTCCAGCCTGTTCCTTCCCCACTGCTGTCATAAGTTTACTCATTTCTGTTGTCATTGTGTCCCTTTCTCTGAGTTTCTTCATCCTGCTGTGAGCAGGGCCCCATGTAGATTTTCCTTTCTTCTCCCAGTCTTCTACAGCTTTATTATATGCTCCTGTTGTTTGAGTGGCAATGCACATAATTACTTTAGGAGGGGGGAGCACTTTGTCCGGTGTGCTGGCAATGAGGCCTTGCTCTTCCCAGTTGTCCCACAGCATTTCTGCCTTTCTTCTTGCCTGTTTTCCTTGTCCTTCTGATGCTTTTCTTGCAATTTCTTCTAGAACCCATTCTTTAAGTTGTCCCACGTTTCTAACTTCCTCCATGCCTTCAATCACTGTTGTCACCAAATTAGTCCTCTTCACAGTGTTCAGGTTATGAGATTTATCTAATTCAATTTTTTTGTATTTGTATAAATATTAGTTATTATTGCTACTGTAATTATTATTTGTCTAATTAATTTCTCCTTTTTTTTCTTTTTTGCGACAAAATATAGGTTTTACAGTAGTCGACAGTTACTATTATAACCGACTTGAAACTAAATTTGGAATTGGATGTATTTATATATAGCTCTCTTAGTGTGAGTATACCGGTGTGAAATTCAAAATAGGTAATGTAATGGAAAACAGTTCTATTCTTTTAATTGCTACTTCTTCTATTCACTACTGTCTCTGCCTAAGAGCATAAGTGTGTGTGTGTGTGTGCGTGTGTGTATGTGTGTCCCAAGAATTCCTTCTCACTCAGCAAAAACAAGACAAGGGGAGTCAAAATAACATTGGCAAAGGGAAAACCGTAGTTAAAAATCAGCCAGTATTATAAAAATTTCCTTTAGTTCAAATATATTATTGCTATAATGACACCAATTAACTTAAACATATGCCCTAAAACTGTGGGAGGAAGCCGGAGCGCCCGGAGAGAACCCACACAAGCACGGGGAGAGAGAGAGCGCATGCAAACTCCACAGAATGTGAGGCAACATAGCTTCCACTGCGACACTGTGCTACCCTATCTTTCTTTTTATTTTTATTTTTAAGAGAAAATGCTGATGGCTCAGCCCTATCCTAATCTCTTCTCAAATCACGGTGACTTCCGGATTGCAAGCGAGAGCAGACGTGTTTTTTGCTTCTCTGTCTGTTCTACGATTTTTCACTTCTGTTCTTTTCATTCTGTCAAGGCTTTGCGCTATGAGCAAAACTCTACAACTACTAAAATGCCTCCAAAAGGGAAAATAAATCCGAGCTAAACGATGGTGTTGAGGCGGAAGAAGAATCTTTTTCAGCGGCGCAAGTTGCTGAGATGAGGGACCGGCAGCGCTGTATGCACACTGCGCTCATGTGCCAACTAAATGAGAGTTTCCAAGGCTTTGTGAAACTAATTATGGAGGCTCATAACAAGAGATTCGATGACTTGACCAAAGAAATGCAGGAGATAAAGATAGGTTTGAAGTTCACCCAGCGAGAGGTGGACGCAATTAAAGCGGACGTGGGGATGTATGAAAAAGCTGACAGAGACACTTGTCGGGATATGAATAAAATCCGAGAGAATCTGATAGCTCTCACGTATAGAATGGAGGAGATGGACACACAGTCCAAGCGAAAAATCCTGATCTTCGAGGGAATTGCGGAGTCAGCTGGAGAAAGCGTGACGGAAGCGGAGGGTAAGGTGGAGGAGATATTAAAGGACAAACTGCAGATTCACCAGGATATTGAAATGGATCGGGTCTACAGAGTGGGAAAACTGACCGAACGGGGTCCAAGGGGGATCATGGTAAAGTTGAGGAACGAGAAAGACAAGATAACCATTCTGCAACAAGCCAGGAAGCTGAAGGGAACCAAAATTTACATCAATGAAGATTTCCCCGAGGGTGTGAGGAAGAGATGACAGGCGCTGATGCCGAGGTTAAGAGAGGCTAGGGCGAGAGGAGATATCGTGTTTCTGCGATACGATAAACTGGTGACCAGACCACAGAACCAAGACTTCGAACCAAGGAACAGCACGCCGAGACAAGGACAGTATGATGGGGAGGCGGGACCCTCTCATGTCTGAAGAAGCTTACTGTTATCTGCAATGGCAGATGAGCTGTCGAACCATCAACAACCAGCATGACTAATGGACGATATGAGGCCAGTGATTTACTGCAGAATTTAATAGATTTTGAGGGACGGGATCTGGAACTGAACACAATTGGAGACACTGAAATGACCTATCATGAAACGGACGAAGGCTTTGACCCTGAAGAAAACTTTTTCAAGAACCTTGAAAAT
>NW_018128071.1:563728-566529 GCF_001952655.1 Monopterus albus
CAGTGTGAAATTTATTATGCATTAACGTATCAAAATAAGCATGTGCACATGGATCTTCACTGTTTAGGAAAAACAGAAAAGACTGTCCTCAACTTGCCGGTATACAATATTTGTATGGAAAGATGTTACTATCTGATTGGTCCAAAACTGTTGGGGAGAAGTCGTGGTTTAAACTTAACTCTCCCGATATTGGTCCTTCAGTCTGTCCGTCCTCCAGCCATCCTCTCTGCTCCAATGGTCGTGGACAGCGCCCTAAAAGGGGAGGAATTCCTACTCTTTCTTAATTTCTACATAGACACTTACATCTTCCTTTGTTTCCAACTAACTGCTACATTTTAGGCATTGCTTTCCAGTTCCAATAAAACTGCTCTGCTTGTGTGTGTGTAATGGTTCTACCTTTGAAGTTTTCCTCCTCTTCCTGGCCTCAGATCTAATCTCTGTTTAACTATCCTAGGATGCAATAAACTATAGCTCCCCCGGCCCATTAGCCAGGTGGTGACAATAAATTAACTGTGGACCCTCTTTGCCAAAGCTGTAAATCTAATGTGAACCAATCCCCCTTGATGTTAAACAGTGCTCCAGTTAGCTAAGACAGTAAATACTGACCAGTGATTCAGTGACAGGGTGATATGTAGATATGTAACTACATAAACATGACTGTAAAATTTAAATAGGTAAACCTATGTATGCTATATAATAAAAACCCTAACTAATTATATTCATTTCTATCTAATAATGAAAATCACCCTAACAGAAGCTAACTTGAGCTTAGTGATTAGATGTAAACTGACTGACTGTAGTGAATAAATGTAAAGTGGCATTGATTTTAATGATTAAATGAAAATTGCTTTTGATCTTAGTGAATAAATGTAAATTGAATTTGATGTTAGTGAGTAAAGTGGCTTTGATCTTTACAAAGGTAAAGTGGCTGACCTTTGTGGGGATGATGATGCTGATGATGTTCATCTGATGGTGAAGATCATGCATTTTATTGTTGTAATTCAAAGGAAAGTATGATTTATCATAGTAAATTAAATTGACTGACATTGATCTTAGTGAATAAATGGAAACTGGCCTTGATTTTAGTTATTGAAGCTAACTTGAGCTTAGTGATTAGATGTAAACTGACTGATTGTAGTGAATAAATGGAAAATTGTCTTGATTTTAGTGATTAAATGGAAATTGTTTTTGATCTTAGTGAATAAATGTAAATTGAATTTGATGTTAGTGAGTAAAGTGGCTTTGATCTTTACAAAGGTAAAGTGGCTGACCTTTGTGGGGATGATGGTGAAGACCATGCATTTTATTGTTGTAATTCAAAGGAAAGTATGATTTATCATAGTAAATTAAACTGACTGACGTTGATCTTAGTGAATAAATGGAAACTGGCCTTGATTTTGGTGATAAAATGGAAATTGCCTTTGATCTTAGTGATTACATGTAAATTGAATTTGATGTTAGTGAGTAAAGTGGCTTTGATCTTTACAAAAGTAAAGTGGCTGACCTTTGTGAGGATGATGATGCTGATGATGTCCATCTGATGATGAAAAACATATATGTCATTCTAATTCAAAGGAAAGTATGATTTATCATAGTAACTTTGACAATGATGATTCTGATGATGTCAATCTGATAGTGAAAATCGTGTATTTCATTGTAATTCAAAGGAAAGTATGATTTATCATAGCAAATCAAACTGACTGACTTTGATCTTAGTGATTACATGTAAACTGAATTTGATGTTAGTGAGTAAAGTGGCTTTGATCTTTACAAAAGTAAAGTGGCTGACCTTTGTGAGGATGATGATGCTGATGATGTTAATCTGATGGTGAAGATCATGTATTTCATTGTTGTAATTCAAAGGAAAGTATCATATATCATAGTAAATTAAACTGACTGACATTGATCTTAGTGAATAAATAGAAAGTGGCATTGACTTTAGTGATTAAATGGAAATTGCCTTTGATCTTAGTGATTACATGTAAATTGAATTTGATGTTAGTGAGTAAAGTGGCTTTGATCTTTACAAAAGTAAAGTGGCTGACCTTTGTGAGGATGATGATGCTGATGATGTCAATCTGATGGTGAAGATCATGTATTTCATTGTAATTCAAAGGACAGTATGATTTATCATAGTAAATTAAACTGACTGACATTGATTTGATTTATTCTTTCAAACATGTAAAAACAAATGATATCATCACACACACATCATTTACACAAATCCAACCAATACTAATCCAGAATCTGTTTGCTTATACCTAGTACATGTTTGAATGGAGTAGGAAGAAGGCAGACTTATCCAGTCCTACCCCATAACATCATCTTATACAAAAAATTTCATGCATCATTGGCTGCAAGCAGTATCTCTACATAAGTAATTCTCTTCTTCACCAGACAATATACAGAAAATTTAAAACAAAGTGTTTCATTCATGCATTCTTGATTACATCTCTTATTCTTGCATATATCTTGAATGACACATACTTTTATATTTATATTTAAACTCCTCAATTCTAGTACTCTTTTTCATGTCCACACTTAAATTATTCCATAATTTGACCCCACTTATAGAAATACAAAATCTTTTTTTGGTTGTACGTATAGCATGAACTTTTAGATTTAACTGACCCCTTAAATTGTATCCCCCTTCCCTTTCATTAAATAACTTTTGGATTCCACCAGGTAATAAGTCGTTCCTGGCTTTATACATAAACACAGCAGTCTTATATTCCACTAAATCAAAGAATTTTAACAATTTAGACTGTATGAAAGCTCCATTGGTGTGATCCCTATACCCC
>NW_018128071.1:567521-570622 GCF_001952655.1 Monopterus albus
TGTAGTAAGGCTCCACTGAACTGAATGGTATAAAGCTATTGATGTGCACATGCTGATGTGGCGACAGTATGTTAGAGGTGATTCTGGCTCTGGCTTTTCATGTGGCTCCTGAACCACTGGTTTTGTTGCCTGGTCAAAGTTTGGTTTGATGACAGCATCACAGCAGAGACATAGTGGGTCAGAGGCCTTAAAAAGAAAAACATTGAAAACCTTTATTTCTGGCATTACTGTAATGATAAATGCAAACAGCTATTTTAAGATTGTTTTTATTATGCATTTTGATCTTTATAAAGGGAGGAAAATAATAAAACTGATACCTTTAAAACTTGTTTAATGAGAAGCTTGATGTTGCACAGAGCAGGCACTGAGCGATAGTGTGATGGAGGTGAACCTGACAAGGGAAAACAGAAAGACTGTTATAAACTGAAGTCTATGAAACAAAATGTTAGAACCTTGGACAGTAATCGTACAATGTGACCACTGCTGGAGGGCAGGAAACCATTTTCAGTCCAGTATCTGGCAGATCCTCACTCTGGCTTTTCAAGTGACTCCTGAACCTCTGCTTTCAGTTGACTGGTCAAAGTTTGGAGCTGCTCCTCCAGGTTTTCAACAGACTGGCGATGAGCTAAAGGCAGCAGATTTGGTTCAACACCTATCTTTTCTTCAGCTACAGATTTCAATCCCTGGACAGTTGTGAAAATGATTTTCATTTGGTCCTTCATCATCGCCTCTTGTTTGTCAACTTAAGGAGTACTAGGTCATGGCTGTATACAAAAACGAAAGTGCATGAATAATATGTTGAACGCTTTTATGAATTTTCAGCGGGTGTGTCAAAATAGATCAGTGACACAATGTAATATTTTATCCCAAATGCACCCAGACTTGGACTCCCTCAAGGTCAAAGGTCAAAGTGTTTATTTGTCATATGCACAGTTAAGAAACGTGTTTCCCTGTACAATGAAATTTTTACTTTGCTGTCCACATGAATGCCACAACATGAATGCCACAAAATACTAATGAAATATAAAGTAGATAATCTAAGGCACTTTAAGCAGCAAATGCAGCAATATAATAATATATAAAGATATAATAAGAGAATGTATGCTGCAGGAGAGCAGCATGTGCAGCAGTCAACAGTCAATGTGCAATTATGCATGTGCAAACTGAGAATGTAAACAGTACAGGTCGACAGTACAGGTCGACAGTACATGACGTATTTCCTGGTAATAAACTCCTCAGCTGTTTAGGAGTCTGATGGCAGAGGGAAGGAAAGAATTTTTCAGTCTGGAGGTCCTGCATTTCACACTTCTGAACCTCTGGCCAGAGGGTAGGGAGGCAAACAGTCCGTGCTGGGGGTGGGTGGGGTCTTTGAGCATGGAGGCAGCTTTCCTACGCACCCTGCGGTGGTCGCCGACCTCCAGCAGAATAGTTTAGAGTCAGACTCTGAAAACACCAAATACTTGTACTTACCTCAATTACAACTTAAAAACTCTCTAGGAACTGCACCCTCTTAGGCATTACAACCTCAAAACCTAGAAAAAAGGAAAATAGAAAATTAAGTTTTTAACTAATTTTACTGGTGCTAATAAAGTTACAATACTCCAGCAATCTTAGGAGAAACTATTGGATCTGAACTGAAAACCTTTAACTAATCCTACTTAACCTTAATATAGTTCACCTCCAAAATGCTCTAGCAATCCTGTTACAAATCTACTGTATAGATTAGACATCAAAAACGACGGCACTGAACCTACAGAGGAAAGAAAAGAAACAAATATTTGAGTTAATCTTAACTTGCCATCTAGTCTGTAGAAAACTGCTATATGCCACATGCACTTAGCTTCAAAATCAGGCGAGGATGAATGTGGCCAAGTACAGGGATATTCTGGAAGCAAACCTTCTCTAGAGTGCTCAGGACCTCAGACTGGGCCGAAGGTTCACCTTCCAACATGACGATGACCCTAAGCACACAGCTAAAATAACGAAGGAGTGGCTTCACAACAACTCCGTGACTGTTCTTGAATGGCCCCGCCAGAGCCCTGACTTAAACCCAATTGAGCATCTCTGGAGAGACCTGAAAATGGCTGTCCACCAACGTTTACCATCCAACCTGACAGAACTGGAGAGGATCTGCAAGGAGGAATGGCAGAGGATCCCCAAATGCAGGTGTGAAAAACTTGTTGCATCATTCCCAAAAAGACTCATGGCTGTATTAGCTCAAAAGGGTGCTTCTACTAAATACTGAGCAAAGGGTTTGAATACTTATGACCATGTGATATTTCAGTTTTTTTTAATAAATCTGCAAAAATGTCAAAAATTCTGTGTTTTTTGTCAATATGGGGTGCTGTGTGTACATTAATGAGGAAAAAAATGAACTTAAATGATTTTAGCATATGGCTGCAATATAACAAAGAGTGAAAAATTTAAGGGGGTCTGAATACTTTCCGTATCCACTGTATATACCTTAAGCCAGTGTAGGATGAGGAATTTGTTGCATGGTGGTTTGTTTGAAAATCAAATGGTTATAAATAATACCTAAAATACCCCTAAATGTGTGTAATGGCACATAGACTTGTTATACTAAGTAGGTCTGGTGCCATGTGTAGTAAAACAATACCCCTACAGCAACAAAGAAACAAGACTAACAGCAATATCAGTGGCCTCAGACACTCAAACAAGGTATAAAACCAGATGTAGTTAGTTATTTGTTTTAAATAAAGTGAAAATATTTCAAGGTTTGGTCAAGTTTGCATTCATATCACTTTATTCATCTTTTTAGCTAGCCATTATTAACTCTATTTTTTGCATGCTAACTAATTTTTATGTGCTTTAAAATAATAAGCCGAGTGGTGTTTTGTTATTGGACTTCTGTGCTAGTCACAGTTTGTCCATAACGAACACCATGTTCAAGCATAAGGGTGTCCATCAGTGCACATGGCACCAGGACACCCTAGGCCGGAGGTCAATGATCGACTTTGTGGTTGTTTCATCTGACCTCCGGCCATATGTCTTGGACACTCAGGTGAAGAGAGGGGCGGAGCTGTCAACTGGTCACCACCTGGTGGTCAGCTGGATCCGATGGCGGGGGAGGAAGCTGGACA
>NW_018128071.1:574334-576409 GCF_001952655.1 Monopterus albus
CGGCATTCCCCCAGAGGAGCTGGAGGAAGTGTCTGGAGAGAGGGAAGTCTGGGCATCTTTGCTTAGACTGCTGCCCCCACGACCCGGTCCCAGATAAGCAAAGGAAAATGGATGGATGGATGAATGGATAAAATAATACTAAGACTGTGGTTAAAAAAAACAACAACAACAAGCCATTGTCAGACTTTGGGCCAATTGAGCATCATTCCATACCACTACTGTATATCCCAGTGTTTTTAATTTTTGTGCAGTCAGATATGGTAGCAAGTACCTTTACGTTATTCCTGCAGTGCAAAAGTGTTCACCTGCCATAGAAGATCGCTTTGTCATCAACAGTGGTGGAAGAATTAATCACATTTTTCACTTAAGTAAAAGTAGCAATACCACATGTACAAATACTCTGTTACAAGTAAAAGTCTTGCATTCAAACTGTTACTTAAGTACAGTACAAAAGTATTAGCACCCAGACAGAAAAGTTCTCCCAACATTCAGCTGCCTTCAACCAGCCAACAGCCTTTGTAAGGCCATGATTGACAGTATGCTCGACAAGTGTGGACCATATTTCATTGGGAACGTGCTTACAGTATGTCCTTGGCCTTTACTCCCTCTTCCTCTGGTTTGCCTCCCTACCCTTCCATAGCCCTACCTCTCTTCTTCCTCCTGGTAGTTGACACTGTTCATTTCCTTGTTTTTTCCATTGTCAGAAATGGAAACTGTGTGTTGGCTCTGTCTCTATATTCTTGCTGCCTGAAGGTTCATAAGATGCACTTCTGAGCTGGTTTAGAGAACTGGTTGATCTGATGCTTCACACATTTTCCTTCATTAGTGAAAGTCAAGATTCACCTGAGAGTAATTGAACAGTAAAAAAAACGAGGGTTTTAATTTATGGTTATCATATTTTAGATGTCATATCTTTTCACTGAACTCCTATTTACTCATTATCACATGACAGCAGCTCCTTCAGTGTTAGACTTCTTCAGACTCTGTTAGCTTTGTCACAAAAAGTTAAATCTGTATGTCCCACGTAGCACGAGGGGGTAGTGGACTGATAGTTGCTCAGTATTAACATTTACAGTCACTAGATACAGTGGTGCTGACATGCAATGATCCAGCACAATGCAGAATTAGTAATCTTAGAATTTGTACAAGAAAGAGAAAGAGAAAGACCTTAGTTTTGTCACATCAGTGGGTATAAAGTCACCATGAAGGCTCAGTGGGGTGGTGTTTGCTTTTGCTATTGATCCTGTTAACACCATTATTGATCCTCAAAACTAATCTTTGCATCCATAGTATCAATACTTTTGGGATCAATTCTTCTGATTATATCGTACAGACATAGATGTAATCAATCCGGATTACTGTATGCACTGCCTTTGAGCAAGGAACTGACCTCAGAGCTGGAATTGGCCCTTAGGTGCAGCCCTGTTGCTGTTCAGTGCTTCTTCATTTAGGAAGGGTCAAAAGGATTTCCCCATGGAAATTTATAAGCTATAACTTGTTCATACTACCTTCATGGTAAATTTGTAACAATCATTTTAGAGTTTTTATTTAGTTTAACACTTTACTTATTTATATTAATTTTTTTATAATGTAAAATAAGTATTTTGATCCTTACATGAGAATTGAATGACTCTTAAGTGGGTTGCGGACTGTCTTCCTGTTGGAACTAACACAGAGCCAGGAGGAATCCATACAATTATCATTTAAGATGGTATAATCATTATAGACAATTCTCATTGCATCTTGGTGCAAAAGTTTTAAAGTTTGTTTATAATGTGTTCACAGTCATCCATCATATAAAAATTGGACAGTGTAACAGATACTGTTTGGCGATTTGACAAAATAAACTGTAAAACTTCGGAAATTTGTACCGATGTCTGAGTTTTTGTTAAGAGCAGACAATATTACAAAGCAGCTGCATTTATCACTTACCATTAATGGATTTACAGGCTTTTTGCACCAAGGTGGTGAATAACACTGATTTGTCAGATATTTAATTCACTGCATTGTAGAAAACATTTTCTGTATGGTTACTTTGTGTCAGGGCTCCGCGGCCGCTGCCTCTCCTCTCTCTA
>NW_018128071.1:576645-601641 GCF_001952655.1 Monopterus albus
TTGTTGTTGTTTTCCATTAAACCTCCTTTTTTTTGTACTAGCACCTGGGTCGGCCATCTTGAGTCCTACCCCTAGTTCTCCCTCACCCTCCTGGTGAGGGGGACTAACCCTAACACTTTGTTTTTTATAACACTAATATGGCCAGTAAAAAAGCTGTATACACAAACAAGTATAGCTTTTATCAGAACTGTTTTACAACATATTACAGAATAAATCACAAGATAAATGTTTGATTTATCACTATTGAGAATGCCTGTATCACATTTGTCATTTCTGTTTCTGCTGTGGACCTCCAGTTACTCAGCAAAAACACCAGCACAGGCCGTGGAGTTCTGCAGAAAAAGCAGCGGTATGGCAACAACTGGGGCAGTGCATCACTATGCAAAGAGTTCCTGGTAAAGAGGTCTGCCTCAAGGCACTTGATGAATCACAACTAGCACTTGGCAGTCGCAACTGGAAGGATGTAAAGAACCACCAAAAAGGAGGCAAAATGATCCAAATTGTGTGTCATTGTCCGAATATACAGGGTTATTCAAAAAGAATAAACTGATTTCATTACGCATTGTAATGAAATCGGTTCATTCATTTTGAATAACCCTGTATATAGACCTCACTTAAATATGTTTGCATAATATTTTAACTGGATGATTGCTTGCACTGCTCTGAATGTTATTATTTTTTAACACAGACATATATTTTAAAAGATTCCAGTCCTTCAACCTTCAATTTGAACAGTCCAGCGACTCCTGGTAAGATTGCTTTTCTTAAGCAATATTTATATTTCATCAAATAGCTATACCAAAAGCTACAATCTATTGTAATTTATTATCAAATGAGAATGTTTATATTTATTTTTAATTAAAACAAACGTTCGAAATACATGTGCAACTAAAAGATAACTCTGCATGATAGGATCATAGTGTGAACAATGCCAAATCAGAAATCCTTTCTAGTCTCATTTTAACAAGATTCAATAAATCTTATTTGTTTTTTGTTTTTTTGTTGTTGTTTTTTCTGGCAGAAATTGGTTGCTGAATATATTTGCCTTAGTAGATGTAACAACTTTACCAATTGCAGGATCTGTTTTAATGTTTCAAGCCTGTCTTAATATCATGGTCACATGGTATACAAAGGACTTGATAAGATAATGTTAACATTAGCTTACTTTTTTGTAAATGTTGGTATACCAGTTTCCAGGTCACTGTGTCAAATTCCTACCGTTGTTGTTACAATTCAGAATGCTTGGTAATTGTACAGCACGTGGAGCAACTAAATCGACAGAGATCATTTGAAAGCTGTTTCACTAATCACAGGCAAATATGTGATTCTGCAGATGTTGAGTAATACTTCTAATTGGAGCTGTTTCACACAGCCTGCCATGAGCATTAAAATGTTGACACAAAGGAACTAATGCAGGGTAAATACAGTATGATGAATTGTTGTATAATCCATCTCAGCTGATTTTGTCGTAGAAAGAAATAACACATGTAACCTTGCCAGACAGTACACTTAAAAGTATCTCTTCTGTTTCTCTTAATCCATACTGCACCCTAACAGCTCTAAACCAGTGGCAGTTGAGGTGTGTTTTTCACTTGTCAGTCTCCCAGGTATCTGAAGGAACAGATTAGAACAGGTGAATGGATTTTGAATCAGTGTTGGGACTGCCTTGTCTTCATGCAGTGGTAATGTCTGACTAAACAGCTACTTACAGGCATCAGGGTTGTGTATTAAAATAAAAGATTTCAAAATTTTTAAATTTATGTTTAGGTCACAATTAAAATCCTCTACCGCATGCTATTAACATGTTACATTATATCTTATATTACAGAGGACTCAGGCCTGCCTGTGTCAGGGCAGCCCTAATGAAACTAGACAGAACCTTGATGCCATTAATTCTGCATTAAGCCATGGCATTACATCTCAGGACCCTGAGATCTTGGAGGAATTTGGCATACCACTGAATGATCCAGTACAACTGGAATAAGCTTCAGCAAAGCTGAGGGACCAGAAATAAAATGGAATGAAGATAAATGCTTCAGAATAAAAAAGTCAAAGTTGTATTTGTCATGATTCGGTCTGCTGCTTCCTGTCAGGCTTTTATTTTGACCTTACTTCCTGTTTTTGTTTCACCTCTGTTTCGGTCTTTTTTTCCTTTACTAATCAGTCACATTAGTTTCACCTGCTCCTTATAGTTTGCACCGCATTATAAGCAGCCTTCACCCACCAGTCCCTGCCAGATTGTTCTAGACGCCAGCTCTGACTTTCCAGCATTATATTCGGTTTGTGTATTTCTCGTGTTTTGACCTGGATCGTGTACTCTGACTATTTTGTTCTGCCTTGCCAGCATTATATTCGGTTTGTGTATTTCTCGTGTTTTGACCTGGATCGTGTACTCTGACTATTTTGTTCTGCCTTGCCCTCTTGTTAGGACTGCCACTGTGTATGATTATCGGACTTCCCTTTGGACAACGAACTTCGGATTCCCTTTGATATATGTGTTTGCTGGCTCTGATCTTGGACCGTTATACCGACCGTGAGTTTTGTGTTTCACCGTGTCTTGTATGGGTTTTTGTTTAGCATTAGTTCTCTTATTAAAGAGATGGTTTTGTTTTACATTTCCTCCTCTGGCCTTTTAATTGAGTTCACCAAACACTTTTTCGGCAGCATCACACGCCGATTCATGACAGTATTGTCAGGTTTTCACATTACAAAGATGTGTTTTTTTGTTGTTGTTTCTTTATTAATGCAGCGGCGATGAAAATCGGTCTGTTTCCAAAATGTCATTTTAATGTTTTTCCATAATTTTAACAGTAACTTGGGCAAAAACTATATGAATTTGTATTATGCTACAGTAAACTGAGTGATAACAATGTTTTATTTAAGCTTTAGCAACAGGGTAACATTAGAACCATGTTTGCTAAATGCATTAATTTCATTTATTGAAATTATGCATTTTAAGAAGGCTCCGGGTTCGAGCCCCAGCCAACCCGATGCCTTTTTGTGCAGAGTCTGCATGTTCTTCCTGTGTCTGCGTGGGTTCTCTCTGAGTACTCCAGCTTCCTCCCACAGTCCAAAGACATGCAATTTGTTTTATGTGTATTGTATTTAGAGATGTCCTGAACCAATCCAGAGGTGCTGCATTGGCACTAATATTGGTGTATTTTAAATAAAGCAGATCTACTGTTTCTTTACTGAATCTGACAGTGAAAGTATTAACATGAAATTATATCTTCTATTAGAGAGGATTCAAGCCTGACAAGCTATGTCAGGTCAATCCTAATGGAACTGGACAAAATTGAGCAGCATCTTGAGGTCATTATTTCTGCAATAAGCCATAGCATTACATCTCAGGAACATGAGATCTTGGAGGACTTTGGAACACCACCGGAAGAAGCTTCAGCGAAGCTGAGGGACCAGAACTACAGAAATAAAATGGTATGTAAATAAAGGTTTCATAATCAAAAAAGTCAACGCTGTATTGCCAGGTTTTCACATGCAAAGGTTTTTTTTTAAATGAATGCAGTGGTTATGGAAGTCCGTCTGTTTCCAAAATATTATTTTAATGTTTTTCCATTATTTTGACATTAACTTATAATGGGCAAAAACAATGTGAATTTGCATTAAGTTACAGTAAACTTATTTTATATCTATCAGGTTAACTACCTGAGCCTTTTGGGTGGATGAAGTCCTGGGGACTCTGTGCATAGAATAATGTGCAAAATTGGCACCAATGCCCTTTGGGCAACCTGTAGTCTGAAAGGATGAAAAGGAAGGAAGAAGTCTGAAGACCTGCTTATTTATGAAGTCATAAAAGGTGAGTGTACAAGTGACAGTGCAAAATGTTTTTGTTATTTAAGGTATTGTATAGCTTCAAATATAAATTCTTTACAAAAGCATCACAACACATCACATAACATGGGCATAACAATAACATTATTTTCTATGTGGCAGAACACATCCAGCCGTGGCCCAGCAGGTCTTTGAACACTTCGTTACAGCGACTATGCACCCTACATGGGAATTCAGGTTGGCAATTATGGATTCATTAAATCCATCAAAAGCATTTTATTTATTTCTAGTTTATTTGGTGTACTTTCTCAATCTGATGACAAACCATGAGGTGATGTGAACCGGTGTGGAAGGAGCAGTTAAAAGCTGATGTTACATTGTTACCAACTGTTTTGTCACAAACACATACTGTGTATCCATTTAAATGTAAAATAATTTTCTGTTGGGTAAAACAAAGTTGTAGAGTATGTGTTTAAAGTTGTTGACCTCGTTGAAGGGTGTTTAAAAAGGTTTTTAAACATTGATTGTTGGCACTTTAAATTGTTACAGCCTTATTTCAAACATTTTGATTTTGTATTAAAATATAACATCAGTCACTGTGAATTAAGAGTTGTGATAATATATTGGGAAACCTTAACTTTGAAAATGTTATGGAAGGACTTGAAATAAAGCTTGTGAATTTAAATACACACTATAAGAATGTTGAGCTTTCAAAGGTTTAATAATGTTCAACAATAATTGTTTTTGACCTGCATAATAAATAGTTTAATGTTTTTAAAGGACTGGAAACGTTATTGTCACAAAGAACAAATGCATTTTTAAAATGTTGTAAGAATGTTAGGCTGGTGGTGTAAAAACACTAAAATGTACTCACACCCTCAGAATTTCTGGATTTTAAAAACCAAAATTGGCAATGGGAGAAATTAAAATCATGACTATGTTTTAATTATGACATTCCAAAAAATGTACTTTTTAATATTTTTTAAGAACGTTGAACAGTAATGTTCCTGTACCCAGAAAAATCATTAAAGGAACCTTATGACAAACTTCCCACTATAAATTTATGGTAACAGCGGGTTAAAACATTGAGAATGTTTTATTTGAAATGTTCTGATAACATTTGTTCCAAGAACGCTACCTTGTAACGTTACACAGTAACGTTCTTAAACCCACAGTAAGAATGTTCTAGGAATTTTTTTAAAACTCCCACTAAGAACATCATTGGAACATTCTAAATTAACATTTTCCTAAAAAAAAAAAAAAAAAAAAACTTAATGGGAACATTCTTGTAACAAAAAATTCCTAGCTTGGATCCAGGATGATCTAAAAGCACAGGACTGATCATTTTTTTATAGAGGTTAGAGCATGTTTGTTTCCCAGGTGTCTGGACACAGCAGTAAACCTTCGTGTACTTGTGCCTGCACTTGCCGTTACACGCAGTTCATATTTGTGTCGCATAGTGGCGCCAGTGTCACAGGTTAAACACTGTCTCATTCCAAGCACATGATTTGGTTTCTTATGAGACATAACTGAAAGTCGTTTTTAATTAGTTTTCCCTGTCTAATATAGCCAACCCTCGGAGTGTTAGAGTCTATAGAGCCTTTTTTGCGTCGGTCATTCTTTTAACTATCCATGCGACAATTCAGTAAAGCTGGACCTTTGCTTTTTTCGGAAATCTGCATACTGCATTAAGTGGTCAATCCGTTTATTTTGTACAGATTAGTAGGCTATAGTAAATTTAGAGGTAGACTACTTAATTGCACATAGACCCAACAGTCACAAAAAGGAAAACCGTGCGTCTTTGAAATTCCATTAGCCTGTATTCACTTAACCCAGAGCCACGAGCAAGTTCAGAAACAGGAAGAATAACTTGGCACCGAAATGATAAGCACAGCATAACAGGTGTCCTTGGGCACACGTGTGCACGCACCACGGGAACTGCTCTTTTAAATCCACCTGTTCACGCGCCTTCCTGTGCTCTCTGCTGCTGGGAGGCTTTTCTGGGAGAAAAAAAACAGCATTTATTAACGGCTTGTGCATGAAGTGGGGAAGAGCTCCTCTCAGCAGCATCACAGCACAGCAGATACAGCAGGGCTCCTTCTGCCGCTGTGAATGGATTGCTTATAGATTTACCTCTAAGGGATGGTTCTGCGCATAACCTCCTCACATCAGTTTTTGGAGAAAGAAGCTGCATTTCTGTGACTGCATGATCACCTCAGCAGCACTGTGTACAGTGATCGCTGATCATGTCAAGTGCACTGATTTGAGACCGCTTTGACTTCAGTCACATTGCCCTTGCCAGATGGACGCCCGGCCGAGCGTCTAGAAAGGATTTCTGCAACAGTTTATGGCAAACATTGTGAAGCTCATGGTACCGGTACCGCCTCGGTCTGTCATGGCACCGTGAGAACTTTCATCGTGGCCCCTCTTTTCCCCCACTTTATATTTTAGATGTTTGTCGGTGGGATTGTCATTATCTGGGAAATTATCCACCGTTTGCTTTTTCAATTATGTTCACTTTTGCTGCCTTCTGCTACATGCTGTCTCTGGTCCTTTGTGTATCTCTGATCTTCTTTGCAATATGGCACGTAAGTACCTTAAATTTGGTATATCCTGAAAATTTTCATCTACTCAGTGAGTCTCATCATCGGCATGTGTGTGCAAATTGGGCGGGTGTGATATTTCTGCGTAATAGTATTAGTTAGCTTGTCCTGACCGTTCATTCATTTCAAATGTAGGCTACATTTTCTTTTTGCGACAATTTGTACCATCTTTTCTCGCCAGATGTTTTTCTCAACACGGCAGGTGCATGTCCGCATCCTTACCTCCTGCTCCATTCATACATGCATGCAGCATTTTTGCCATTTGGTTCCAGTTTTCTCTTATTTGGTTACTTCACACATTCGTGCTGACCCAGTTTGATATGCAGAAATGCGTGCTCTGCAGCATCCTAGTTCAATTAAATAGCCTTCCTTCTAGATCTGTTAGGGAATTTAATCAAGCCTCAGCTCAGCTATACACCCGTGCCAGTTTGACTGACTGCATTATGACATTTGAATAATGTAATTATTTTCTTCTAAGCATCATGTAAAGACAGATTTGGGTCAGGTCTTCCAGTCTATTGCCCCAGGCCTGTGTTTTGCATGGAAACTGTAACAAACCTGATGCACTTAGGATGGCTGATCCTCTGGCAATTACAGCTAATAGTCGATCTGCCTGTCTGTCAGACAGTGGACCATATGTCTGCTCATAGAGCAGAAATAAATAGACTGTACTGCGAGTGTTTATAGCCAAGATAGTTAAGTTAAAACTAAGCAGTTACACAAAACAGTCCTAATACGCAGCACCTTTATGATGCTAGTGACTACTTCACTGGTAAAGAAAAACATCTCAATCTGTCTTGATTAATAATACAGGGACAGAAACCACAAAACATCCCCCTTTTCTGTCTGTAATGTAAATTCCGCACCAGTGGAAAAATCACAATGCCATAATCCACATCCTACTAGGCTTTATTTTGTTTTCTGCTTAAGATGGCAGAAACAGTGGTGATGCCTCCTCCACTGATTCCCATTCACACTGACATACAGACATGCAGCAGTAATAAGCTGGGGCTCCATACTGCAAGGAAACATAATTAGGAAGAAGCTGTGTGGTGGGAATATGTGGAGGTATGAAAGCGTGCAGTACAGCCAAGGCTGCACATTAACACCTGCCAAATGCTGGAACATTTTGTTGGTAACTGTTTCACTTTCATCAGCCACTTTCATCAGCCTTTGGCTGGTGGCCATCTCTAAGTCTTTTTTTCCTTCATTTCATCTGGTTTCAAACAACTGCTGAAAAACACTGACTCCTGTCACAGCAGCCACCTGACCAAAAGGTTACTTGTATGCCATGAGCAACTGTGCACTGCTAAAAAGAGCAAGCATGCTGACTCAAATTGCCCAGGGTAAAATCAAACTATAAATAAAATGAGCCAGTGTAAATCAACATAAAGAGACAGAGGCTATGAAACGATCCACTAGAAAAATGCTAATAAAATGAGTAATGCGCCCAAACCCAAACATATTGCCAGTACTGTCAGCAGGTTAACACAAGCACCAGAGTCATGAAAGTCAGAAAATGACAAATGACTGCATGCAGATGAACCTAAGTCCTTAACATACAAGAGACTTAATAATCTGTTCAGCAATATATAAATATAGCATGAGCCAAAATGACATTTCATGAAGGAACCTAATACATGGCACAACAATGTAACTATGAATATACTGTGTGTGTGTGTGTGTGTGTGTACACACATCTCAGCCTGTGTTAATTGGCCACAGTCAACCAAATCATACTGTATGCTGCAGAGTAAATTAGCCCACAGGTACCATATGTGTCTTCTCTGCCTCTCTACTTGTTAGCTTGTCTTGAAGTAGAGCTCTTATTAAAAACAACTGATTCTTCTACCATTTCTCTCATTTACAGTAGGCTACACATTAAGCTATTCTGTAAAATCTATGTCACAAAAAAAAGAGGATGACTTGTTGGCTATCTTTAGTATAGCTGGTACCATTAATCACTCCTCTCTGGCCATCCCTGGACTCTCTTTGGGCTAACGTGTTAAGTACAACCAGGTGGAATAATGAGGAAGGAACAGGACTAGACTGTGGCATTGTAAAAGTCACAATGCAGTACATGATAGTCACACAGGCTGTATTACTGCATATGAGTACTGTACTTATGATATTTTAAGCATTGATACATACTAACAACGTTTTTATAGTGTGGTATTGCTACTTGTACTTGAGTGAGGGATTGTTTCTTCCACCAGTGCCGCTGTTTATAATAGTTATTATTTTGTAATTACATCCGGTGTGTGACTTGCTGGGGGCTGAGAGTCTATATATCTCTGCCTCAGCTGTGCTATTTTTGTCCCTATTGGAGGCAAAATCTTTCCCCACTCATAACAATTAATGCTGCTTTACCTATAGACCATATGAAATACATTTTTTTTAAAAGTGCTGCAATGTGAGAACAGTCTATAGTGCAACAATAAAATCCGAAATGGACTGTCAATGTCAGCACTTGATCTTGTGTGACAAGAGATACAATACATATAGATTGCCAAAGAAAAATGAAGTGATTTAGAGGATCCAAACTGGCCATCTGATACACACACATCCTATATGGTGACAGCAAACTTCTCATTATACATGACTCTCGCATAGTGTAGCCTGTTTATTTTTACATTGACAGCACATTGTGCTGTATCATTTTGTTGTCTGTGATTGCAGCTCCTGTCTGTCCACATAACGAAAGGACAAGGCATGAGAGTGAAAATTTAAAGTATGTAATATATATATAAACCCCCAATTTGTTACAAATTGCGTCCTGATTACATTCGAAATGTGCTGAAAGCTGAAATTTGTTAAAATGCAGTGCAAAGCATTATTCACACAAATCTGGACTTGTATAGTCTGTGCAAACCCCAAACTGACAGTATAGCCCACATTCCTACAACAGAGATGTTAACTTCCAACAAACTAGCACTGACTGTGTGTGTGAAGTGGGCTTGGGTGGTGTTTCCTGAAAGCCAAGATGCTGACTGGTCTCAAAATGCATCAGGAATTCCAGTTCCTCCCTTCTTCTGTAACCTGTGATAATAACGATGGCTAAAAATTTTTGCTGTGTCTAAAATTTGCTGAGTGCATTGTCTAAGAAAAGTCACGATAGCAGTAAATCAACTCAGTAAAAGTCTTTTAGCCATAAGCTAATGAGAATACCAGACAAAGACTGTAGCACAGTGTGTTGCTTTGAGAAAAGGTACAGTTTATTGCTAATGAATTTAGTATTTTAGAGTATTTCTAAGGAATTACTGTGCTACATACAGTACATTACTCTTACTTTATTCATAAAAAATGTATTAGATCCTTTTTAATATGTTGTAGTCACATATCCCTCACCTCAACTTCAATATAGTTTACTACAAGTAGGATCTGGATAGCTTTCTTTTTGAAAGATCTGACTATTAGATAAGCCATTCTACCACATACAGGATGCTGTTGGCCAGTTGCATTCAGAACCATGAGAGAGCTGACACTAAAGAACTGCATTCACTTTGTTTTACTGTAAATGCCTATATTTCTGAGTATCAAACCATATCATGTATTTCAGCATATTTCACTACAGATCCCACAGTGTGGTTATTTCAGACCCCTTTCTGTTAACCTCAAAGATAAGGAATATCGCTCCTGTGACTGCTGACAGTCATTTTCTGCTTTGCAAGTCTGATTGTTGTCACTTCAGATATTCCATCATTTCTTTGTCTTATTTTGAGACAATACAGTAAATGATAAGATGATGACAGATAGAGACCAACTTTTTAGGTGATTAAAGACTTTGGCAGCTCACTAAAGAAATATTTTTTCATTAGGAATAATATATCCACTGTAATATTCATGATAAGCATGTTGCAGTAGCCTCACTGCAGGATACAATTTAAAAAAGCGGTTCACTTTCAACAAGATGCAGGAATCAGCTGAATCAGTCTGTTCATCACATAAAATGCACCATGGTAACCCTTGGGAGTACTCATTAAGTGACTTTAAAGCCTTTTTAATTAACATAAAAGGTGAACTGTGATCTCACTTGAGTTCTATGGTTCAATGCTTTGATGGACATGCTCTGCTTGAGTGATTCTCCTCCCATGTAACCACAGCCCCTAATGCGCTCTGGGTGTCATTAAGGCTGGGAGCAAGCAAGACGCTCCTCCAATGCACATCTGATAGATGGGAAAGCCCTGTGGGGCACATATGATGTAACGGCTGTCATAGCATTGTGGCAGAGGGCAGAATGTCAACGTGATATTCCCAGTTGGGGTTTCCATTATGATGTGGCAGTTTGGATGTTTAGTGCACTGAAGATGCTGTGTACCGTGGCCTTAGGAGCTCAGTGCACTGCATCTTTACCAAACACATGCAAATATACAAAACACAAGCAAATTAAGAAAACACTTTCAGCAACTTCACAACAGATGTGCAGCATATAAAAAAGTGGCAAATATAGAAAACACAATCAAATACACAAATGTACTGCAAATGGTACAGCATAACCTCCTGGGTTGATGCAGACCGTCCTGCTTTGCTTTTCCACTGTGAGTCTCTGTTTAGAGGAGAGAAGGGCTGTGCTCCTCTCACACACACACATACACACAGCTGAGTAGAGGGGGCACAGGGCGTGAAGAGTCACTCCATAGTACAAAACTACCCAGTAACAGAGACTGTATGAGCAATTTATCAAACAGCTGTTGAACAAGCAGAACACAAACTTGCAGAAATGTGATGTTTTTCCCACTTTGCCTGCGGTCCACTTACTGAAGCTCTTGTTTTAACTCTAAACCAGCAAACCTTTACTCAATCCACTCCAAGTGCAAAATAAATCATTGACATGATTCTGGAAAAACGAGGCCTTGTTCGTCATTGGTCACATGACTATTAGGTAAATGACACAGGCTTCAAAGTCAGGTTTTATGGGTGTCCACTAGATGTCAGCAGTAATATGAGCTCCTAATGAGGCTTAATGAGTTGAATCTTAATCTTAGCTGAGAAGTAGTTTCTGCTAGCTTGGTTTTCTCCAGGGGTCTGGCTCTTGGTGACCCAGTTTGGCACCTGCTGCAGCTGTGGTGATATTATTTTCCGTGCATCTCTTTCTTCAGATGTAGTTACACTCAACACTGTTTTATTCAGTTTCAGATGTGTTCAAACAGCATGTGTCCTATATATGATAGAATGATTTTTATGATGTGACCTTGCAAAACAACTTCACAAAACTTTTCTGTGGACATGCAGGATCCACTCTTATTCCACCAGTTGAATTTTGTTGTGTCTGCTAACTAGGTGGATTTCACTGCTAACTGTGGCTTTGTGACCATGGTTTGGTGTTCATGATGGGCTGGATAGAGCAGGGAGAAGGAGGGCTAGTTAGATTTTGAATTCTTTCTGACTGTAACTTTCATTTATTGACATTTCTATCATATTTTGACAGCACTTTCCAGCTATGTCATTAAGGGCTTTGTATGTTAGGAGAAGGATTTTAAAATCTATTCTGGATTTTACAGGGAGCCAGTGGAGAGAAGCTAATATGGGAGAGATATGATCTCTCTTGCTAGTTCCTGCCAGTACTCTGGCTGCAGCATTTTGGATTAACTGGAGGCTTTTTGTGGAATTATTTGGACATCCTGATAGTAAAGAGTTACAGTAGTCCAGCCTGGAAGTAACAAATGCATGGACCAGTTTTTCATCACTTTGAGAGAGGATGCTCCTGATTTTGGTGATATTGTGTGGGTGAAAGAAGGCAGTTCTAAAAACTTGGTTTATGTGTGATTTAAATGACATATCCTGGTCAAAAATGACTCCAAGGTTCCTCGCGGCAGTATTGGAGGCCAGAGCTATGTCATCTTCAGCTCTTCAAGGATATCTCTGCTTGCATTTTTCTTTTTTTATAAAGTTTATACTTTTTAACTTATTCAGCTTTTTGTTTACAATAGAAGTCAATGGGAGCTCAAAGTGCTGAGTCAGTGATACAGTGCTGGAGTGCCACCTGGTGGTCTATAAAATGCAGTGCAATTGAGACATGGCACTTCATAACTCCTCTCTCTCTCTCTCACTCTCACTCACACACACACACAAACACACACCTACTTGTTTTACCTACTTTGTGGGGACCAATTGGAATATTTTCACCTCAGCATAATTTCTGATAGAAAAGCCATTCAGGTATCAAAATGTTCAGCTCTTCAAGGACATTCCTACTTGTATTTATTGCATCTCATCCTTGAGATTATTCAAGAAAGAACTTCAGCCATTTCTTCTCATCCTTCAGCTGTTTCAGCAATTGATTTCAGGCATTTTCAGGATTATCTTTCAGCATATCAGCATCCACATGCATTTTCGACAGGAAATGCATTTCTCTAGTTTGATTTTACTTTTGTATTCAACCTTCCCATAAGGACATTTAATATCTATTTCTTCATGCCGTAAATTCACAATAATGTCAATCTCATTGACCCTGACCCTATATACCCAGGAACCCAGCATAATTGAACTTTACATCCTGACTTTGCTATTCTTAACTAAGTAATTAAAGTCTCGGTAATAATATTTCAATTCGATTCATAATTAACATGAACAAATTGGAATCTTTCAGATAAATAAGATTTAAACCAATTTAGTGTGGTTCTTCTAATCCCAATAACATATTCTAATCTCTGCAGTAAGATGCTGTGATCAGTGGTGTCAAAAGCAGCACTGAGATCCAAGAGGACAAGCATGGAGACAAGTCCTTTGAGGCTAGGATGAGATCATTGGTGACTTTCACCAATGCAGTTTCTGTACTATAGATGGACTCTAAAACCTGACTGAAAATCCTCAAACAAATCATTCTTGTGCAAGTGGTCACATAACTGCTTTGCAACAGCTTTTTCAAGGATTTTAGAAATAAAGGACAAATTGCACATCAGTCTATGATTAACTAGGACAACTGGGTCAAGAGTAGGCTTTTTGAGGGTTTAATTACAGCAACTTTAAAAGCCTGTGGAACATAACCTGTTAATAGAGAGAGGTTAATCAGATCTAATATGGACGTGTTGATTAGGGGTAAGATGTCTTTGAGCAGCCCGGTCGGGATGGGGTCTAAGAAACATGTTGATGATTTAGATGAAGCGATTGTTGAGGTCAACTCAGAGAGTTCTATGGGAGAGAAGTAGTCTAACAATAAATGAGGTCTTACTGTTAGGTTTGCTCGCACACGGAAGTGAGTGAGTCACTCCTGAGCTGATCGGTGGGAGATGGAGGTTACTGAGGAGACAAAAGACAGGCGTTTGTACGAATGGTTTACTGGTGACTGTGCATCGACCTGTCTGGTGGAGACTGGAAGGGTTGAGTAGAGCCAAGGTCTGGAAGCAGTAGTCCGTGGTGGAAGGGAGCAACCTGGGAGCAGAGTGGCAACGGGAGAGCATGACAGGAGAAGAAATACTGAAATATAGATGATACACAAAAATACTATGGAAGAGGCCTGTGAACTGGCAAGGGAGTGATCGGTGAGCAGGGTATAAATAAGGGTAGAACTAATAAGGTGCAGCTGGTGACAATCAAGGGATGTGGATCAGGTGTGCCAGGTGGTGTAATCAGGGGCCGAAGACGAGAAACAACTGTGGAGGTGAGAGAGGCCGGTGCAGCCGGGCAAACCTGACACTTACAGATTTCTAAAGCCATTGTAATAGATGCCAAATTTGTGAGTTGTATGAATGATTTGATTCATTTTTTTCTCTAATAGTTGTGATTTTATTTGTAAATGAACTCATGAAGTCATTGCTACTGAGATCTAAGGGAATATTAAGCTCAACAGCACTGTGGCTCTTTGTCAGCTTGGCTACCATGCTGAAAAGAAACCTGGGGTTGACTTGTGTGGAAGTAAAGTTAAGTTGGCTGCCATACATGTGGACAGTATACAATAGCAAATAGAACTGGCTTTTGAGTTTCAAGTGAGTTATAACTATGTTTAGGTCAGATATTTAGTAGTCCACATTTGATTGTCCTGTTATTTTGATCTATAAAAGGAGTAGTCTTAATTTTAATTAGGTTCGTATGAATAACTTCTCTTTTTGAGTTGATTATTGATTTATATAATTTAGGTGCTTGGAACATTAGTTCTGTATCAATAATAATGCAGAAAAACATTCCTCTGTATAATTTGCTTGTGTTACAACTGTGTCCAGCTGTTGTTACCACATATGATGTAATTTCACGGACAATGTAGGGGGGGCAAAGAGGAGCAGAGGGGGAGGGTTTACCACTTGAGTTTGTTTTGACTCTAACTTCAGCTTTAATGGTCAATAATTAGAGGGAAAAAGTTAGTTAGAGCCCCTTCAATAAGAAATTGACCCTGATAAGCAGCAGAAAATTGACAGATAAATTAATCATTAAAAATAATTAACAGATCCTTGCTCAGTGAGCTTCTTAGCTGCTGTGCACTGTAAAATCTGACAAGCTGATCTTAAAAAATGTAGGAAATCAGTTGCCTTAAAAAGGTAAGTACTTTATTTTTCTTGTTAAATTTATATAAATATAAGGCAAGTATTCACTTAACAGAGCAGTTCTGGTTATAGAATTTAGCATTGCCTCAGTGAAGTTCAGACAGTACAACAAATTATTATAACATTAGGTAGGCAGCAGGGTTTTTTTTTCTTTTATTTTCTTTTCCTTAAAGAAAATGTTATTAACAGTACATTATCTAATGATAAGTGACGCTAGTCTTTGTGAAAACAGATAATGAAAACAAACCTAAACTGACACCTTTAAAATATTTCAGTACAGGATGGTTCAAAGTGCAGTTCAAGTTCAGTGTTTATTTGTCATATGCACAGTTAGGAAAGGTGTTTCCCTGTACAATGAAAATCTTACTTTGCCGTCCACATGAAAGCCACAAAATACAAATGAAATATAAAGTATATAAATAAGTAATACAAAATCTAAGGCACTTTAAGCAGCAACAAATGCAGCAATATAATAAAAAATATATAAGAATATAACAGAGAATGTATGCTGCATGGGAGCAGCATGTGCAGCAGTCAACAGTCATTGTGCAATTATGCATGTGCAAACTGAGAATGTAAACAGTACATCACGTATTTCCTGGTAATAAATATGTGATGTACTGTTTACATTCTCAGTGATGTGTGAATATGAGGTGTGACATGCCATGAATGTGTTAGTAACCCAAAAGCAACCTGTTTGGTTCCACGGTGACATCTTAACTCAGCAGGCATAACGAAAAGTTGAAAACAAGTTGTCTATATAAAGAATTAGGTATTTACCGCATGTAAAACTTATCAGACTGAGAAGAATGTGCTTTATATGAATGTGTTTATAAGAAAAAGAAGGAGACATTGAAGGACAGCTGTCTATGAGATCATGGGTCTAGTTATTGTACATAAATGGGTCCTACATACAGTATGTTTAGGTTTAATCAGATTGTAATACAAAAGTAGTACACCAAACCCAGGACCTAACTTTGCACTGTCCTTGATGAATAATTAAAGGCAACGGTATATGCACACAAAGTGCAGTGAGCAGAAGAAATAGATTGGCCATTTGTGTTCTTTGTTTTTTGCCCCAGGGCTCTCTTTTAGGTTAATATGGCCCTGACAGTGAGGAAGAAATGTTTCTGCTTTAGAACCTCTTTTTTGTTCACACTTACTCTTCCACTTGCCTTCAGTTTATTCACTTGCATGATGTCACACATCAAACACTGGTTTAACTAACAAACTGCACATCAGGATTTCAAGTGCACTTCAGGATGGATCTTGAGGGGAGCAGCTCAGCTAGCAATGCGCTTGGTATCACTTCTTCAGGGCATTCACAGGTTTTAGAGAGGTTTGAGTGAATAATAATTAACACTGAACAACTGTAACACTACCTTATCTGTTACTGTCGCTATGGTCTTCTCATGATTGAGCAAAACAAGATGTACATATACTGCAGGAGTCTGCTCGGGATAGCCTGGTCAAGCCACAGAGGAAAGGGACTGACAAAGTCAGAAGAAAATAGATGAAAGGGGATGAGGCAGTGTCTGCAGGAGAGAGCAATGTCAGGAGCTGCAAGAGTTACTGGATGATGGAGAAGAAAAGGCCGGACAGACTATGGATTTTATTTAATAGGAGTTTCAGGCCAGGACACACTGGACTGGATAGATGACTAGAGCAGAATACAAAATAATGATCAGACAGGAAAAAGAAAGAAAAGACAGATGCAAAACTGATTAGGAAGCACTGCAGATAGGGAGAGATCAAAGGAAGACAGGGAAGATACATTAAAAAAAGGTCTATGTAAGGTCTATGTGGGAATTAGGGGTGTAAAGACAAACCAATACAAATCGGAAACTCAATACAAGAGTCATATTAATGGCTCCATTGGTTGAAAACCACAGATTCAAATCAAATGAGTTTTAAAAATGGTCTAAAATCAATATGGACCGCATAAACCAATCTTTGGCAAGTTTTCTGTTACTTCTTGCTTTGCTCTGCTCTAGTTCCTTTGTATTACTTACATCATGAGGACCGAAACCATTAACACACTCACACTGTGGGTACTCGGCCATCCTTGTGGGGACTATTTTCTGGTCCCCATAAGAAGGGCTGAAATCACTGAATTTTAGGGTGACAACATGGTTTAGGGTTAGGATTAGGTGTTAGGCAAGTAGTGGTTAAGGTTAAGGTTAGGATACGTCTACAGGAAATGAATGTAAGTCAATGTAAAGTCCCCACAAGGAATGACATCTCTTGTTGGTATTCAAACACGCCTCCTTCTTAACGACGCAAAGCCAGAAAAAACGTCGTAGACAGTACAGATAGCTGCAGAAGCAAACACTGCTAGTTTTAGCAGCTAGCTCAGAGTGCAGAACCTGCAGCACTTGTGTCAAGTAGCCTCTGCCGGGAGTGCCATGGACCTTGCAAGAAGAAATATTACAAAGGCAACCAGCTTGAGGCAAGCAACAGTGCTAGTGTTGTTAGCAACTACTTTTAGAGCACATCAGCTGATAATTCCACCCAGTTGGGTTGAAGTCAGTAACTAAAGCTATAGGTAATAGCTTCAGTTACTGACTAATAGCTATAGTTAATTTAAGCTATTGCATTTGCAAGAACACTCCTGTGTTAAAATGTGGGATTTGGACAAATGATAGTGACTCTGAAGCTGAGGCACACAATAACAAATCAGCAGGTTTAAATAGAATAGAATAGAATACCATTACTGTCACTGCACAGTAGTACATCAAAATTTACTTTGCATCCCTAATAGGGTAAAATAAAAAAGTAAGATGCAATACAGTAAGAGGCTAGACAAAGTAAATAAAAACTAGATAAAAAAATAAAACATATTGCACATAATTTCTCAGCTGTTCTAACACTTCCTATTTCTTCACAGAGTTCAATTCAGTGATGGCTCTAGGGTAAAACCTAAAATGGATGGTGCATGTTTTAATGGCCCTGTGGCATCTCCCAGTTGGCAACAAGGTGAAAATATAGTGACAGGGATGAGCTGAGTCCTTCAGAATATTATTTGCCTTGTGGAGGCTGTGTGATCTAAAAATGTCCTCCAGTAATGGCAGGGGGTGACCAATAACGTCCTGAGCTGTGTTAATAATCTGGAGGGCTTTTTGCCAGACGCAGAACAGTTTGCATGTCTCAAACTAATGACAGCTTATGATCTACTGTAAACACATTGCTGTAGCCTGTCAATCCCAGTGTAATGGTAATCTAATAAACCTGTAATGTCAACAGTAAACCTGTAACCTGCCTGTAGCTTATGATAATAATTCAATTAATTTTTATTTGTATATTGCCAATTCACAACAACAATTGTCACAACAGTTGGCACTTTGCATAATCAGGTCTAGACCCTATACTATTGTAAGGAAAACCCAACAAATCCCCCTTGAGTAAGCACTTGTTGACAGCCTTGAGTAGTTGGGTCATGTGGATAGAGGATAGAGAAAAGAAGAACGGCATCAGGACATACAGTAATGGAGACATTTACGTATATACATACATACAGTCATAGCCAAAAATATTGCCCCCCTGCATTTCTGTCAGATAAGGCACCACTTCTCCCAGAAAATTGTTGCAATCACACATTCTTTGGTATTCTTATGTTTATCTCTTTTGTTTGCATTGGAACAGCACAAAAAGCAGAGGAAAAATGCCAAATCTGATATACTCCATACAGAACTCCAAAAATGAACTAGAGAAACGTTAATCAGATCTAATATTAGGGGCAAGTTGATTAGGGGCAAGATGTCTTTGAGCAGCCTGGTCGGGATGGGGTCTAAAAGACGTTGATGATTTAGATGAAGCAATTGTTGAGGTCAACTCAGTGAGATCAATGGGAGAGAAGCAGTCTAAGTATAACTGGGGTCTGACAGATGATTCTAAAGCCATTTTACTTGATGACACATCTGTGAGAGTTGTGGGGAGGATATATGGTATACAATAACAGAACTGGCTTTTGAGTTTCAAATGAGTTATAACTATGTTTAGGTCTAGGATTAATTAATAGGCTTGAGTTGAAGATTGCTGCCACACCTCCACCTTGGCCTGTGCTTCGAGGGATGTGACAGTTACTGTGACTAGGTGGGGTGGATTCATTTAGACTGACATATTCTTCCTGCTGTAACCAGGTTTCAGTGATGAATAATATGTGGTTCTGGCACTACGAAGTTATTAAACTATCTTTCCAGGCTATGAAAAACTCTTCTGACTTAGTGGACCGCCACCTCCTTTCCAGTTTTCGTGATGCCTGGTTTAGGGAGCGGAACTGCGAGCTGTACCACAGGGCTTCTTCTGTTTCACTGCTATCTTTTTCAGAGGGGCAGCAGTATCAAGTGTCATATGCAGGGAGGCTGCAGTACTATCAACAAGATTATCGACTTGTGTAGGAGTAAAGTTATGTTGGCACATGACACTGAACAGTGTTGGGCAATGTAATAGATTGTATATTACTCATTGCTGTTATTTGAAAGTAATTAGTTATATTACAGTATTACTTTTGTTGGACTAAACCAGTCCTTGCATGTTCTTTTATGAAGAATGCTCAAAGGCAAAACCGGCTTTTGAGATATTTATTACAATATTCAAGAAAAGCAATACAGAGCTCTGGATTCCATTTCTATCTGAAGCCCTATCACACACAGAAGTATAGTGTATAGCTGCTGCAGGAAGCCGGAACCCCCAGTTTCCTCTTCACAGCGAATTTATAATAAGAGTCATGCAAATGATCTGACGTCATCCATGCTGTCCATCCTCCTTCCTTGGTTGGTTTGTTGACCTCGCTCTGACCCCTCATTTGGTAATCTTGTTGCCAGGCAGATTTTGATCTGTGAAACTCTTGAACAGCATCCTGACCTTTCAATAGACAGTTTTAGAGGAAGCACCTCTAGCGTTGCTAGGCGACCTGGTCTAGTTCCTGTTTTGTGGTTTCCTGTCTGAGTCTTGCAGCCCAAACATATCTCCAATATGCTTCAAGACAAGTGAACTGGTTAAAATGAAAGTAAATCATACAATATGATACTAAAATAAACCTGTAGATGTATTTGCTAATGCAGATTATAATATTGATTATAGAAGGCCAAGCATTTCATATATTGTTGGTAAATGTTAACAATAAAACCTTTCACCCTCTTACATCCCTTGTTGCAGACAGCCCAGTCATCTCATTCTGCATGCGCGCACTTCCTGTTGTTGTGAGTCTGTCTGCACCTGCTCACGCAGCATTTCATGTGCACAGGTCAAACAAATTAAACAATTATTTGAACAGTTTTACAAATACATAACATAGCACTATATCATTTTATCAAGAATTTCTTTCTATACTTTCTCTGAATTGTAATGCATTACACTAGTTTTGCAATACTTTTGAATTACTTTCACCAATACTAACAGCAGTAAGTAAGTAACAATCACTATCAGAATCACAACAGCAGACAAAAGATCAAAGTCTGCTAAATTATGATAGAGATACTGTAAATATATAAAGTCTAACCCTATTCATAGAAAACACAATAGAGCTGGAGCCCACTACAATGTAACCTATAGCCTCATGACGTGACAAGATGCAATCTTTTTCTTTTCCTTTATACTCTTTTATTCTCTTTTAATTCAAGATCACAACACAAAGTTGGTATGCATTGGATGGACATAGCTTGTGCTTTATCAAGAATAAAGCCCACTTGTGGCCTAGACCTATATATAGCCTACTTACAGTTCTATGGTGGGGGCTAACCTATTCCACTGCCCACTTGACAGAAATATTTGTTGAAGCAAATCAGGAGAAGGTGCTGAAAGTGTCCATCACCAAGATGGTCACCGTTCAGGGTGAGCACAAGACTCCAAAGACTGAAAAGTCTTTCTACTTGTGCACTGGGTGGCATTAGGGCATTCTAGCAGAGTGTGATTGTTTAAAATTCTTGGAAACTGGTGCAGGCTGTCCATCGTAGGGGCAGAATTGAAATAAGACATTATCTCTGTTTCCACTGACATGGGCACATCAGCAATGGCATTGGGCTGTTAATCAAAGAAAAAAACATTCCTCCTTGCTGGAGGTGACAGCAGCAGGTTGAGGAGCATTGGATATCAGGGCAATCTTAATCTGAAGTTGTGTGCAGAGGTTATTGTTGTCAGCAAGAGGCGTTTCTGTGATCCAAGCATAGGTGTCATAGAATGAGCTCCACCAATGCTCTATCACTGACCTCTTCCAGGCACTCCGATGCAACTGTGGAGTGGGTGGCCTTTGTCCACAGCTCAAAACATTTGGCTGTAGCACTATGATACACAACATTCTGGATTAGATGCCAGCCATTTATCAACCTCATTGTTCACAATTAGATTAAATGTATGGGCTGCACATCTATGTGGGAAGGCAGGACACATAGCCCGTGCTGGGCATCATCATGATCGGCGGTAAGAAAGCTGTGAAGGTCAGTAAAGTCCACCTTGCCATCGCCCTCTACATCCTCCTCAGACTCCACTTGCTGCTGCTCCTTGAACGGGTTCATAACATCGCTCCTGTTGTTCGTCACAAATGCAGTCACTTTATCATTGGACAGTCCATACTGAGAAAAAAATGTCCTCTAGCTCTGTTGCAAATACGTTGCATGTGTGTCGACCTCTGAATCTTTTACAAACTGTCGCAGCCTTCTTTTGTTTCAGGGTACTGTATCTGCACCGATCCAGTGCACAGTCACCCCCAGGAAACTTTTGTTCAAATATAATATAAGTTATAATATAAGTCGCTTTGGACAAAACCATCTGCTAAGAAACATAAACATAATGAACCTAAACAAACACAATGGTTTGTCACTTACCCTACCTTTAAAGTTACATCGCTATTTAGGTTGCTGTTTGTAATAACATGGTAGATAGCCTTGGCATGGCCCAGTAACTTATATTGTATATGAACCAGTTGCTACAACAATGTTAGCTTACCTTGCCATCGCTGGTGTTGATGGGGATTTTGCTGGCAAGCTTTCGAAAAGCCAGAGATTGTACTGTTGACCTGGGCTACATATCTTCAACAACATGCTCTGTCACGAGTCTCTTCAATTCTCTGAGTTTAAGCACCATGGCAGACTCAGAGAAACTTAACTTCTGTTCCTTTGTTCAGGTCCAGGTGTTTCTTCAAGCTACTAGCGCTATTACTCGATGCAGTCAAATTGTCGACAAAAGGCAGTCCTAGGGAGCAACAGTATCCTTTCAACATTAACATGGTCTTTTTCTCAGTTTAACATTAGCCAGCAAATGGTGGTAAAGAAACATGGGTGATTAATTACCCAGTTATTCCTATAGTCATGACAAAGCCAGCACTTGATGTTAACAAGTGTGACAAGAAAACAGACTCTCACTCATCTTTTCGAAACATTCAGCGAACACCAGTCTAATAAAAGCATTCTATTTGAACAAAATTCTGGAGTGTCCAGTTGAAAGTTTCGACGGGAACACCCTCTGAAGTCGGATTTCTGACTCGGAAAGTCCAGCGCCAACCTCAAAATCCAAGATGGCTGCAGATCAGGCATGGTTCCACCGCGGTCCAGCCAGCAATTTAAGATGGATGCATCTGTGGCTGATGCTGACCTAACATGTTTGCTAATGGTCCATAAATACTAACATTAACTTGTCTTTCACATTACAAAGTGACTGCCTGTTGCGTTTGAGGTGCCTGATAAAATGGCAGAGCAGCTGCAGCTTATAGCCATCTGTGGCAGTGCGCTCTTTGCATGTATAAAGTTATGCATGATAATAGGAAAGGGAATGACATTCAGCTGGACAGGCATTTCCTTAACATTAATATGCAAAAAAAAAGAGAATTAAAAGAATGTTCATGAGTCCCAAATCTCAAGTCCAAATCAAGTTTCAAGTCTTTTGAGGATGAGTTTCAAGTTAAGTCTCAAAACACTCTGTGAGTGACTTCAGTGCGATTTGATTCCAAGTCGCAAACTCGAGTCCCCATCTCTGGTTCCTATTTTTACATCTCACCCTGGAGTCCAATGTTAATATTACTGAACTATTAAGAAATTAAGAACTGGGATTTATGAAACCTGAATTTGAATTGAAGCTGCGTTAACTAACTTCTCCCTCTGACTTTTGACCATTAAGGGCAAAGTGAGAGTCAAAACAAATGCAAGCAGTATCCCCTCCTTTTCTCCCTCCACTCTTTTTTGCCCTCCTGCTTTTTGTGAAACTACTTGATATGTGGTCACGACAGCCAGAGGCTGTTGTGGCAGTCAGGTAGCGGCAGTAATAACCGGCTCCAGAACCAATGTATACAGAATATAGAGCCCATAGAGTCCATGGTTTTTGATGGCATTACAGTGGCACAATGTCAAAAAAAGAGGTTACATATTAACAATATGCATACGTATGTTTAAAGTTTGTTGCAGCAAATGTACATATCTGCAGTAACACAAGCAAATTATACATTACAATGTTTTTTTCCCCCCAGTAATATTGATACACTACTAAAGACTAATGTTCCGGCCACTATCACATCACATTCAATATATTAATATACTGTATACTGATAGCTGAACAAACTCCCCACTTTTCTAGTTGTGTTGATGGCCTAACTTTTAACAACTTCTCATGAAAATGCTACATAGACTGCAGTGTTATGTCCAACATAAACCAGACCAAAACTGAACAAATATATGCAAAATTACTTCAACTCAATTCAGGAAAACAGTGGTTTCCACTAATGTTAGAGTGGCTCGAACACAGAAGTGAGCGAGTCACAAAAATAGACGGACCCAGGTGGCTGACTTCGATGCAGGCAGTGCTAGTTTATTTACAGTGTTAAATAAGTGACAAGAAATGAACAGTAGTGTAACAATGGGACCGGGTGTCGAGCTTCGGAGGGTTACACAGTCAATGGTGGAGATGATGAGAAGAGGACTGGGCTGCGGACACTGGGACTCACTCCTGGACTGGTCGAGTTGGATGGTACTGAAGATGAACAGAAATAGTACATACGGTAAGTAGTAGACTGTGCATCGACCTGCAGGGTGGAGATGAAGCAGAGCGGAGGAGGTCCGTGGTCCGAAGGAGCGACTGAGGCGAGGAGGGAATGAATCTAAGCAGCTGGAGAGAAGGAGACAAAAAACTAACACAGAGCAAAAAGAACGACGGGGAACAAACGGGCCTGAGAAATGCTAGAAAGAACTGGCAGGGGAGTGAACGAAGAGCAGGGACTAAATAGGGAGAAACTAATCAGGTGCAGCTGGTGGTAATCCGGGGGTAAGAAGCAGGTGTACAGGATAACGTAATCAGGGTAAGGGAGTGAAAACAGAGTGAGGGGAGTGAGAAAGTAGGTGCAGCCGGGCAAACCTGACAACTAATTGGACAACAAAAAACAATCAGTTGGAAGTACTCGAAATTACAACCAGAATAGTTAACTACAAAGGCACAAAACTGAAATGCCAACATTAGCTTGCTAATGAGACTGGCATATCTGTGCAGATTCTCAGTCATCCAGGTCATAGTAAACCGCAACTGAAATAATTTTCCGGGGTCTTGAAGGCAGTCTTCCACTCATCGCCCTCTCAGATGCGTACGAGATGGTAGGCAGTCCTGAGGTCCAACTTCGTGAAGACTGCCGCGCCCTGGAGAGATTCAAAAGCAGAGGAGAGAAGGGGTAATGGGTATTTGTTTTTGACAGTTATTGCATTTAAACCATGGTAATCTATACAAGGACGGAGACCACCGTCCTTCTTCCCCACAAAAAAGAACCCTGCACCCAGGGGTGAGGAAGAAGGACGGATCATGCCTGCACGTCGAGCTGTTTCAATGTACTCCTCCAGAGCCTGTCGTTCGGGTTTAGAGATGTGGAAGAGGCGGCTGTTGGGTAGTGTGGCTCCCGGGTACAGGTCAATGGCACAGTCATAAGGTCTATGAGGGGGAAGAGAGTCTATGGCCAGGTGTTTATTGAACACCTGTTGCAGGTCGTGGAAGTCTGACGAGATGGAGGATAAATCCAGGGGTTCTGACGGGGTGGCAGGTGAAGAGGAGGAGAAAGGACACTCTTTTGAGGACAGTGAAGTCCAGATCCTCTCCAGAGAACATCGCTGGTTTGAGAGAGGTGTTAAGGAAGCTATTTTCGTAAAAATAGAACACCCCTC
>NW_018128071.1:601753-602786 GCF_001952655.1 Monopterus albus
CTCCGACTCAACACCAGTCAGTCAGAACTGATGAAGCCTCTTGGATGAGAGGTGAAACGTCTTCGATCTAGATATCCAAGTACAGTTGATTTCCAAGGTTATTTCGGTTGCGGTTTAATGAGACTGGCATATACATTTCAGCTAGCTACTTATGTGTCTAGAAGAAAGAACGCCACATTTGCATAAAATATTAGTCCTTAGGATGCTTTTAATCCTCTTTATCTTTGGCATGCCAAACTGACCCTGGTTTTGCCTTGCTCTGTGTTGCACCCTTTCTGTGATACGGAACACAGCCTTTTTGGTCTAACAGATCCACTCCCATCCTGGGTTGTACCTGTACAGAAAATCTCCATGTTTCATCTTTGAAATGAGCCATGCTGGTTTGAAAAATGCATTTTATAACCTTGGATCAGCGAGGGCGTGAAAGTAGTGTGGTGTAGATTTTAACAACATCAGCCACAGAGGGAAAGAAACATCTCTAAGAAGGCCGAGTGGGGTAGGGGGCTGGTACAGCAGGGCCCCTAAGGCAAATGTGGAAGCATCATGTGACGTCATCCACTTGACTATCACAAGATGGCAGACACAGCATCCCAGTGCCTTTATGTTGAGCTCTGGAGGCTTCAACCATGTCTCATTGGACTATCAAAATCTGGTATGCAGCAGGTGAGGCTGGAGAAAACCACATCCGGCACCCGGATAATAAGCACAGGTGCCCCCAAGGGATGTGTGCTCTCCCCTCTGCTGTTTTCACTCTACACCAACGACTGCATCTTGAAGGATCCCTCTGTCAAGCTCCTAAAGTTTGCTGATGATACAATGGTCATTGGTCTCATCCGAGAGGGTGACGAGTCAGCCTACAGACGGAAGGTTGAGCAGCTGGTCCTGTGGTGTAGCCGCAACAACCTGGAGCTGAACACGCTCAAAACAATGGAAATGACAGTGGACTTCAAGAAGAGCCTCCCCACCTTACCCCCACTCACCATACTTGGCAGCACTGTATCAGTAGTAAAGTCCTACAAGTTCCTGGGCTCCA
>NW_018128071.1:602926-603710 GCF_001952655.1 Monopterus albus
CTGGTTTGGCTCAGCAACCAAACAGGACAAGTATAGACAGTCAGGACTGCAGAAAAGATCATTGGCGTGAGCCTGCCCTCCATGGAGGACCTGTACACCGCATGGGTCAAAAGGAGGGTGGAGAGGATCACTGCAGACCCCTCACACCCCGGACACAATCTGTTTGAACTCCTCCCCTCTGGACGGCGTTACAGGTCACTGTGCACTAAGACAACCAGGCACAGGGACAGTTTCTTCCCCCAGGCTGTTGCTCTGATGAACACTTAACCCACGACAGTATGATTGGACAATAACCCTCAGTGCAATACCTGTGTATATATACATTGTAGAGATTATAGAGACCTGTAGAGGTATCTAGTTCTTAAGTACTCTGTTTTATCCCTGTTTATCTCATTTCAATGAACATTCCTTTGTTGTCTGTTTATACTGCTTGCATGCTGCTTTTGCATCATTTGCCCTGGTTTTGCTTGTTAATACTGCTATTTTGTTATATTACACAGCCTTATGCTGGTTTGCTGTTTTCTTGCCCCTTGCATGGGGATATGTACAGTGGATACGGAAAGTATTCAGACCCCTTTAAATTTTTCACTCTTTGTTATATTGCAGCCATATGCTAAAATCATTTAAGTTCATTTTTTTCCTCATTAATGTACACACAGCACCCCATATTGACAGAAAAACACAGAATTTTTGACATTTTTGCAGATTTATTAAAAAAGAAAAACTGAAATATCACATGGTCATAAGTATTCAGACCCTTTGCTCAGTATTTAGTAGAAGCACC
>NW_018128071.1:605152-609384 GCF_001952655.1 Monopterus albus
TATATATATATATATATATACTGTATGGGTGTGTGTTTGTGTGTGTGTGTGTGTGTGTGTGTGTGTATACACACAAGGGTAAACAATGAGCAGTGCAACAGCATAGTGACACAGTGAAGTGGGATCATAGTATTATGGAGTTGAGTAGTGACATCACATGTCCATGTTCCAGTCAGATCAGACGTCGTCACTGGGAGGAGCTGAAAAGTTGTGTGGCCTGAGGGACAAACGACTTCTTCCGTCTGTCCATGGAGCAGGAGAGAGACAGTCGTCTCTCTCTCATCTTCAAATGGTCCAAAATGCTGCTGCTTGTCTTTTAACAGGTACTAGGACATTTGACCATATAACCCCGGTACTGGCCTCTCTTCACTGGTTTCCAGTCCATTTTAGAATTCATTTTAAGCTATTGATTTTTGTTTTTAAGGCTCTTAATGGTTTGGCACCACCCTACCTCGCTGAGTTGGTGAGGTGGCACGAACCTACCAGATTACTCAGATCCTCGAGCCAGTTTCTTTTAGAGGTTCCCAGGGCCAGATACAAATGCTGGGGTGACCGTGCTTTTATTGTTGCAGCTCCTAAATTGTGGAATGGTTTACCTATTAATGTTAGAACATCTACAGACTTGACAACTTTTAAATCATTGGTTAAAACATATTTATTCACTTTGGCTTTTAATACATGGTATTGTCTGATGCTTCCTTCTTTTAACTGTTGATTCTGTGTAGTTCCTGTCTTTTTGTTCCTATGTTTTATTTCCCTATTTGACATTATTTATTCTGGTTATTACATTGCCCTTGTAAAGTACCTTGTTCAACCACATGTTGCTTTTAAAGTGGTATATAAATAAATTTTGATTGATTGATTTCTCATATTTTTAAAAGCTTTTTTCCCTTGTATTTTAGTCTTACATTTTTATACATCCCTTTACTTTGTTGTGATTCTGGCAATCATTGCTGTTGCTACTCAGTACAGTTACCCATCTATATCTATATATCTGTCTATCTAATGGAAAAGAGGAATAACGTTCAATATAGGCCAAATGCTTGATTCCTGGTACCTTGATGCACAGTGTTGTCTAATAAGACTATAAAAAGGCAACCTAAGTAAATATAAAAATGTGGTAAAAAGTGAAGACACACCTGTAAATGACCAAACAAAACAAAGTTAATTCAGGCTATGTGTGGCTCTACATTTAACATAGAGAGCCACAGTGATTTTCCACCATTCATCCCTGAACTGTATAGAAAAGGAAGTAGCATGTGCTCCAGGTGTCCTGGGAAGACATTATGCATAGCTGGTTCAGTTGGTTGTAATTCCAATAAGGGAAACAGTCAAAGGGACTTTCAAGCACCAGGACCTCGAGGCTAATGGAGGTAACTTTCAAGTATACTGCTCAAAAAAATAAAGGGAACACAAAAATAAGACATTCAACTATGTTGTGTTCCCTTTATTTTTTTGAGCAGTGTATATATAGCTAGGTTGGCTCAGCATTGATCCACATGTTCATTAACCTGTACTGGCTCCTCATCCATCACAGTGACTCTTGAGGATTATATGGATGATTCTTGTCCTCCCTTCCTTTTATTTCCAGGTCTTATTTTCTTCTTAAAGTACATAACCTGCCACAGCACTACCTCTACACATTTAAACAATGGCAGATAATTGACTGGAGAGATCTCATCGGCCGCTGTTCATCCCAGGGCTCGAAGCAGAGAGGGTGAGCAGCTTCAAATACCTGGGCATCCACATCAGTGAGGACCTCACTTGGACACTCAACACCACACAGCTGGTCAAGCAGACCCAATGGCGGCTGTACTTACTGAGGAGGTTTGCATTTCGCCTAGGATCCTTTGTAACTTCTACAGCTGCATCATTGAGATCATCTTGACCACAAGCGCCTGCAGAGAGTGGTAAAGACTGCGGAGAAGATCACCAGGACTCCATTGCCCTCTCTGCAGAGCATTTACCACTGCAGGGTGCGCAGGAAAGCTGCCTCCATCCTCAAAGATCCAACACACCCCCAGCACGTACTGTTCACTTCTCTGCCCTCTGGCCGGAGGTTCAGAAATGTGAAATGCAGGACCTCCAGACTGAAAAACTCTTTCTTTCCCTCTGCCATCAGACTCGTAAACAGCTGACAGGAGTTTATTACCGGGAAAGACATTATGTACTGTTTAGATTCTCATTTTGCACATGTATAATAGCACAATGACTGTTAACTGCTGCACATGCTGCTCCCATGCAGCATACATTCTCTATTATATTCTTATATATTTTTTATTATATTGCTGCATTTGTTGCTGCTTACAGTGCCTTAGATTTTGTGGTACTTATTTATCTACTTTATATTTCATTTGTATTGTGTGACATTCCTGTGGACAGCAATGTAAGAATTTAATTGTACAGTGAAACACGTTTCCTAACTGTGCATATGACAAACACTTTGAACTTGAACTTGGTTGGGTCAAAAAGTGTACAGTACACTTTTAACTCCTTCCTTTAACAGTGATGGTGTTACATCAGACTAATGGCAATTTTATAAAATTCAGAATACTATCACATATGCAATGTCTTAAGACCAGACCTGAGAAGAGATGATCAGCTAAACTGTTTCCATTTGCCAGCTTGCTCATAAATACATTGTTTGTGACAGACAAATTTTTATGGTCTCAAGTGATCAAAGTGAAAAATTCCAGTTAAAACAACTGGCAATGTCAACCCTTTGAATATGCATCAAATTAGTGTAGGCTCAGTTCTTGTTACCATGCTAACTCTGAGAGACGAGGCAGTCCAAGTAACTTCAAAACAGTGCTGATTTATTCAAAGGATCACAGGTAAAATTAACATTACACGCTCAGATATCTTGCACCTCCAAACTGCACGCAGGCAGATGTAAGATGAAAGACCCTGAACCCACCAGGCCTATACATTAAATCCTTTCGGTTGGGCTAGCCCCATACTACACAGAAACATCAACCGAGACATCTCTCTCACCAGCTTTGCAGCTGGCTCTAGCAATAGTCAAAACATGAAGCAAATCAACGTGTGAATGTGTATGTCTGTTGGTTAAGTGGTGTGTAGCTAAAAACATTCTCACGACCTCTACTACATGTCGTGACTTGAACATAAGAACATTATGGCTAAGGCTACAGTTATACACATCGTAATAATAATATTAAACACCCTGTCTGCTGACAGTCATCAACTCTTCTCTCTGGTAGCCTTGACCAGATGTACCCTGCAGAAACTCATATGCAGGCCTAAGCATTTAACAGTCTAACTAGACATCCTCTCTCCACTAACATTTCTAATACACGGTATCTATCCAATATCTATCTGACTAAAAATATCTAACATTAGAATCAATGAGATTTGCACTGGTTTTTCTTACATGTAGAGAGACTTGGAAAATCTACTGTCCTTTCACTCCTACAGTAGTGGATAGCTTCATACAGCTGAGAGACCCTTGCCCTGTCAGGGACAGCGTGTAAAGCTGCCGATAATGTCGATGGTGAACTCAATTATAAGGCCAAATGAGTAAAAGCAGAACACTGACTCTTTAATAAGAGCACTGGTAACAAACAAACAAACTGTACACAATGCAGGAGTCTGATTCACCATGTATCAGTGTCAGGTCGATAATCCAATCCAGGGTCAGAACCAGCAAACTCACACATCCAAGGTATCCACAAGAAGAACAGTCAGGAAGGGGGCGGCTGTGGCTCAGGAAGTAGAGCAGGTCGTTCCCTAACCGGAGGATTAGCGGTTCTATTCCCGGCCTGGGAAACTGTTCCGGGTTGCAAGCGAGAGCGGATGTTTTTTTCTGCTCCTCTTGTCTGTTCTGCGATTTTTCATATCTTTCGAGTCTTTGGAAAAGTTTACATCTGTTGAAATGCCTCCAAAAGGGAAATAGCAAATAAATCTGAAGCACCTGAGGATGTCGAAGCTGAAGAAAATTATGACAGAGCGAGGCAAGTAACAGACCGGCTGGAAGAGCAGAAACGAATGTACACTGTGTTGCTGAATCAGCTGATCGAAAGTTTCAAAGGATTTGTGCAACTACTTATGGAGACGAACAACAAGAGATTCGACGACATGACCAGAGAGATACAGGGGATAAAAACGAGTCTGCAGTTTACCCAGCGAGAGGTCGATGTGATTAAAGTTACCATGGGTGAACAGACAACACAAATCAAAGATACAAGGGAGGACGTCTACAAAACCTGTGAGAA
>NW_018128071.1:612806-622702 GCF_001952655.1 Monopterus albus
ACAGTCTAAATTGTTAAAATTCTTTGATTTAGTGGAATATAAGACCGCTGTGTTTATGTATAAAGCCAGGAACGACTTGTTACTTGGTGGAATCCAAAAGTTATTTAATGAAAGGGAAGGGAGATATAATTTAAGGGGTCAGTTAAATCTAAAAGTTCATGCTATACGCACAACCAAAAAAAGATTTTGTATTTCCATAAGTGGGGTCAAATTATGGAATAATTTAAATGTGGACATGAAAAACAGTACTAGAATTGAGGAGTTTAAATATAAATATAAAAGTATGTGTCACTCAAGATATATGCAAGAATAAGAGATTTAATCAAGAATGCATGAATAAAACACTTTGTTTTAAATTTTCTGTATATTACTTGTCTGGTGAAGAAGAGAATTAACTATGTAGAGATACTGCTTGCAGCCAATGATGCATGAAGTTTTTTGTATAAGATGATGTTATGGGGTAGGACTGGATAAGTCTGACTTCTTCCTACTCCATTCAAACATGTACTAGGTATAAGCAAACTGATTCTGGATTAGTATTGGTTGGATTTGTGTAAATTATGTGTGTGTGTTGATATCATTTGTTTCTACATGTTTGAAAGAATAAATCAAATCAAATCAAATCTTGTCCATTCAACAGGTCACAGTGTCCTTGAGCAAGACACTGAACCCCCAGTTGCTCCCGGTGTTGTCACCGGTGTGTGAATGCGTGAGTGCGAATGGGTGAATGTAAAAGTGCTTTGAGTGTGCTGTAAAAGCATAGAATACAAGCATAAGATCATTTACCATTTAAGGGAAGTCCATAAGTCGATGCACAGAATACAAACAGAATCAGAAGGATTAGGCAGTAATCTGGGCGGGCCCAATGGCAGTCTTGGATGAGGGAAGGGTCCCACGAACCTCGGTGCCAGACAGGAGTTCAGAGAGGCCGCTGGGGAGGACAGCCTTGGCACAAGGCCGGAGAGCTGAGAGGCCACTCGGGAGGAAGGACTGAGGTGGCGTCAAAGCTGTCGACCCACTGGGGAACAGGAACAGGACCGACATTGACGTCATTGAACCCCTCAAGAGGAAGGACCAAGGTGGAGCCAGCATTGGCGGTCTGACCGAGCCCCACAGGAACAGAAGTGACAACCACTGTTGGTGTGTCCTCGTCCACGCATGGAAGTTCTGGGACCCTGACAGGGACATTGTCATCCACACCTGGGGTTCTTGGTCTCAGTGGGGACACTTAGGTAGATAAGCTGAGGGGCTGACTCTGGGGCGGCATTGGTGGTCTGGCCAACCCACTCAGGAACATGAAGTGTGAGGGGACGTTGGTGGTCCAGCCGACCCGCTTGGATACAGGAATTAAGTCTGAGATGGTGTTGGCAGTCCAGCCGACCCACACAAAAACAGGAACAGGCTCGAAGGCAGAGGTAGTCCAGCCAGCCCACTCAGAAACAGGAACAAGGTCTGAGACAGCGTCGGCCGGTGCGGCTGACCCGCTCAGAAACAGGAACTGGCTCTACTGGAGGCAGCAGCTGCAGCTGAGGACCTGGCTCAGGTGGAGGCAGCAGCTGTGGCTGCTGGGGGTCTGGACGGAACAGAAAAAGAGGGTGCTGTAGCAGCTGGACACTGGGTACAGGAACCGGAACAGCAACCCTCTTGGACCCTGGCGCTGTTATCAGCACACCTGGGTCCTCTGGAGTCAGTGGCGACGTCACCGTGACCAGGCCGCGGAACCTGCGGAGGCTTCCTCCTGATCCAGCGGGCCAACCGGGTTCCCTCAAAGGGAGAGGGTTTGAGGTCTTTTGGGTCTGGGCCAGGGGACAGACAAAGAGCCCCCGGCGGAACAGAGGACTCAGGACAAGGGAGGTGTTGGCAGTCTGGCCGACCCACTGGGAAACTGGACCAGGCACAGGTTGAAGCTTGGCAACAGGCCAAGAAAGGTTTCAGTACAGTAAGGGAGAGCGGCCTTCAGTTCCTGTCTAATGGCTCGAGCTTCAGCTGGAGTCAATGCGACCTCCCCAGAGCATGGCTGGGTTGCTGGGGTATGAAAAATTGTCCCCATTCTGATGGAACTCTGTGGGCTGGTGACTCTGGCAGAGGGCAGAAGCAGGCAAACTGGTGCATTGAGCTGATGACAGAGGCGGTCTTGGCATCGAGGCTCTCTCAGCTTCTGGAGAGTGGCATGAAAGTTGTCCTTCAGATGCCTGTATACTGGGACACTGCAAAAATGTGAATATTCCTCACTGGCTGAGTTCATGGTGGCCAGATAGTAACGTCAGGGACAGCGTGTAAAGCTGCCGATAATTTCGATGGTGAACTCAATTATAGGGCCAGACGAGTAAAAGCAGAACACTGACTTTTTAATAAGAGCACTGGTAACAAACAAACCGTACACAATACAGGAGTCTGATTCACCATGTAGTACTCTCAGGTCGATAATCCAGTCCAGGGTCATAGCCAGCAAACTCACACATCCAAGGTATCCAGAAGAAGAACGGTCAGTAAGGGAAGTCCATAAGTCAATGCACAGAATACAAACAGAATCAGAATGATTAGGCAGTAATCAGTGGTCACAAGGGAATCTGGGGTCAGAGCTAGAATAACAGGCACATGAAAAAATGCTAGAAAGTCTGAAAATGAGTTAGAACAATCAGGCAACTTCCTGGTGGGAGAAGGTTCCTATAAAGGGGTGTCAACAGGTGCAAACAATTGTCACTGATTAGGGTAAAGTGTACATAGCTGAGGTGAGACTAACAGGAAGTGGTGTCAGAATAAAAGCATGAAACTGGAAGCAGAGGAAACGGAATCATGACATGCCCATGTAAAAATTGTCAATGATGCCTTTCACCTGTAAATTTGAGTGCATTATTGTTTGTCAGCTTCCACAGATTACCAGTGTGTTTCTCATGCATCAGATGAAAAGCAGCAGATGTAGTGTCTAAAAGTCCAAAATAGATTTTTTTGGAAGTGATGTTTTATTCTGAGGGACTAGAATATTTGTAATCAGCACATTAGACTTTGATTCTAGGCATTGAGGACCAGCTAGAGACTGCTACATGCAAACTACCCCAAGTGCATAGACCAGGCTCTGCCATCACACCTCAGACAATAAGTGTTAGGGCAGCTCAAACACAGAGATGAGCGAACGGGAAAAAGACGGACACAGGTAGCTGGCTTCGATGCAAGCAGTGATATTTATTTACAGTGATACAGTGCAATAATAGAGACGTGATGTAGGTAGGGGTAACCGGGTGTTGATCAGCAGATGCAAAACAGTCAGTGATATGGTGGATGATACTGGACCGGGCTGCGGACGCTGGGATCACTCCTGGGCTGGTCGAGGTAAGGATGATGGTGGCTGAGGAGACAGGAGCATGCACAGACAGTTAAAGGAGACTGTGCATCGACCTGTATGGTGAAGGCTGGCAGGGCTGAGATAATCCAGGGTCGAGAGGAGCGGTCTGTAGAGGAGGAAAGAAACAGCGGGACAAAAAGAGGTGCGAAAAACACAGAAGACTTGTAACTGGCGTACTAGCACAACAGAGACAACGAGCATAGGGGCCTGAAGACAAAGACTGAACTGGCAGGGGAGTGAACGGTGAGAAGTGTATAAGTACGGAGGGAAACTAACGAGGCGCAGCTGGTGAATAATCAGGGAAGCGGGGCAGGTGTGTCGAATAGTGCAATCAGTGCAAGGGAGCAGACTAGAGTGAGGAAGGGAAGAGAGGAAGGTGCAGCCGGGCAAACCTGACAATAAGTTTTAATTGCTTCCTTCTTATCTGGTCAGTTTCCAAGGTAATGAAACACGGGAATGTGAAAGAGCACCTCTCTTCTCTAATGTCTCTCCAGGATCACTCAGACACCAGAACGTCCCTTGTCTTGAGACTCACTCTCTTTTAGACAAAGAAATGTAAAACTTTATTAACCAAGAGTTGTGTGAAATATCTATAAGAAGATTGAAAATGTTTGAGTAAAGCTGATGATGGACACACAATCACTGCAAAGACTTCTTCCTTATTGTTTGGGAATGAGAATTAATTGAGCTCTTTTAACTATAACTCTGTTTTGAAATCTCTACCCAAACATTGCTACCCCAATTCACACCAGGACAATAGGCGTTGCGTTGGTCCACATGTAAGAGTTCAAAGACAGGTACCGATAACAGACATTGTTGGCCGTCGAAGGGCTGAAACACACCCAGTGGGATAAATACCTCCTGCTCACCACCAGTCAGACAGAACTGATAAAGCCTCTTGAATGAAAGGTGAAACGTAGAAACTATGTCCAGAAGCTGTGCTAACTGTGAGTGAGACACAGAGAATAATTATGCATAAAAACAAAGAAATGCCACCACAGGTTATCAACACTATGCAGGTAAAATTCTAAACCTAACAGCACAAACTGGTTAGAGGTTATTGTGGATACTCAAGTATTAGTGTCACAGGACAGGTGTTTATTTATTTATTGTAATTTCATCAGGAAGTTATTGTATGTTTTAATTATGTGGTGCATATTGTTTGTGTTTTAACTTGAGTTTTATTCCCTTAAGTGCATACTTGTTATATTTTAATTTGAAACTAGAGAAATGCATTTCCTGTCGAAAATACGTGTGGGTGCTGTGTGCTGAAAGATTGCCCTGAAAATGCTGAACATTTTGACACGTGAAAGGGATATTCTCCTGAAAGTATGCTGAAGTACAATTTTCCTATTAATTTGAATGGGGCAAGATTGTCAAAATAAAGCTAAATATTTCAAAAGTATGAAGTTTAGAAATGACTGTCCTTGAAGAGCTGAACATTTTGATACCTGAATGGCTTTGCTAGCTGAAAGTATGCTGAACTTATTAAAGATGAGAAAATAGTCCAATAGGACCCCACAAACTAGGTAAAACAAGTAGGTGTAAACGTGTGTGTGGGCGGGGGGGAGGGGGAGAGAGACAGAGAGGGAGAAGGAGAGGGGGAGACAGACAGAGAGAGGGGGAGGGGGAAGGGGAGAGGGACAGAGAGAGGAGTTATGTTGGGGCATGTCCCAAATGCACTGAATTTTATGAACCACCAGATGGCACTCCAAGACTGTGTCATTGACTCAGCACTTTGAGCTTCCATTGACATGTATTGCAAAATATAAAGCTGAATAGATTAAAAAGTATAAATGTTATCTAAGAAAGTTGAGTACAAGCAGAAATGTCCTTGAAGAGTTGAACAGATCAAGACCTCAATGGCCTGTATAGCTGAAAGTATGCTGGACTTATTAAGTGCCAAAAAAGGGGGGAAGATCCCAGAATAATAATAATAAATAAAGAACAGTTTGACAATCAGCAGGGGGAAGTAAAACTAGAAACTGTACATTCTCATTGTGTGGATGCTGTAAAGCTGATTGTCAAACTTGAAACACCTGTGCTAATCAGGGCATAGTGTTGCTGGGAGTTAGCATTTTTGCACTTCTGGTCCCTTCAGCCTGAAGTCAATGTTTTTTTTTTTTTGATTGGGTTTTTGGTTATAAGCTTGAAATGCTTGAAATAAGGTCTGTGGATAACACAATTTCAGTTCAAATCAATAAAATTTTAGTTGTATAGTGCCAAATCACAACAAAAGTCGCATCAGGGCACTTTACAAACTAAAGTCTAGACCTTACTGTTATTATTATAGAGGAAAAAACCCAACAAACCCCCATTGAGCAGCACCTGGCAACAGCGGGGAGGAAAAACTCCCTTTAATGGAAGAAACCTCCAACAGATTAACAGAACTGGCATTTTTGTTTACTTTTGTATGAGTAAAAACCTCCCTGTCTAAGAACTTACTACTTCAGAATCGGCTTTGGCGAGGTGTTTTGAACACACAAGAAATTTGACTCCAGTACAGTGGCTCTCAGTGTAAACAAGACAAGACCAAGAGAACAAAAAAGGAAAACAATTTGCTAACAAGAAAAATTATTGTGCATAAGCAAAATAAAAATACCTATAAAATATGTGTGTATATATATTTTAGATGGCGTTTCCAGATACATAGATATATTAAAAAGAGCTTAACAGAGGGGTCCTCTGAGGTACAGTCAGTTGTGAAGAAGGACAACAGCAGCGGGGAGAGCACATATCCTTGGGGGCAGTTGTGCTGATAGTCTGGGTGCTGGATGTGATTCTTCCCAGCCTCGCCTGTTGCTTCCTGTCTGTCAGAAAGCTTTTGATCACCTGACAGTCTACCGATGGAGGGTTTCTTGGGGACTGAGATGCTGGTGGAGCGTTTATAGCAAAAGAGGACTTCACACAGTTTGAGTGATCTGTTGACGATCTGTGCGAAGATGGTGACCAGCTGATCAACACAAGCTTTCAGGCAGGAAGGGGTCACACCATCTAGGCCTGGTACTTTTCTGATCTTTTGTTTCTTAAAAAGGCCACACACATCCTTTTCACAGATCTTTAGGGGTGGGGGGCTGTGGGGAAGGGAGGTGATCTGGGGCAGCTGCTGGGTCTGAGGTGATGTGGGTGAAGGGTATAGAGTTCTGCTTCTCAGATCTACAGTAAAACACATTCAGATCATCTGCCAGGCAATGGTCTTCCAATGTGGGGTTGTTGCTGAAAACTGGTTTTTCAGCTTTTTAGAGCAGCTCCTCTTTGTTACTCTGGTCTCCCTTGTCAGTGTGTTCCTGGACTGCCTGTACAGGATACTGTCCCTGCTTCAGACTGAGATTTAATTAATTAATGTTAATTGTTTACCATGTGGCTCATGAAAGAAAAAGCTTGGTGCCCCAATTTCAATGTATTATTCCGAGGTATATTAATAATCATAAATTGTAGTCAAAATCTGCTACACGATAATCTGCCTAATAACCAGCCACTATACTGTAGCTGCATACAGTATGTGCTTGTCATTTCCCCTTTGGTGCCACGCTCTAAGTCCTGACAGCTGATTCATGCATACACAATGCAAAAGTATTGGAATTTTCTGGGACAAAGAGACTTGTTTAATTTGAGCTTGTCACAGTAAAGAAAGGGGTTAACTCTGCCAGCAGAGTTTATTAGCATTAGGCAAATAGCTCACTCCAGCTGTCTCCTCCTGCCAAGGTGTTCAGCACAGATACAGAACAACACAGACAGTAGCATGATAGTGATTACAACACAAGCCAGCTCTCACACATGGACTGCCACTGACCACTGGGAAGTTAGCAAGAGAGGGGATGTTTTGATGTTCAGTGTAAAGTCCTAGAATTGGAAAACTGATATAAAAAAGCAGAGGCTGAGATGCATAAAACAAAAATCCCACAATAATGGGACTGGGAAACTCACTGAGGATTCCTTCTTAGCTCTGCTTTTAAAAACAGCATCAATGTGTGAAGCAGGCGATACTTCCCTTAGTGAGAATTGCTGCATATGGTTTTATCTGTAAGGCATCCAAACTGTGCTGGCCATTGCCAGCTATTGTGGCTTGATTATTAAACCTGCTAAAAATTTAATTACAAGCAGTAAAGGCCAACACAAGCTTACCTACACCAGAACTTTCCTGATTCTCAGATAGCTAAGGGCTGCATTTTACTGTGCCTGAGAAAAGATGAAAATGGAATGCTGTAGAGATGGGTTTCCGAGCAACATCAACAATGAGGTGCATGGGCGTAACAGGGGCAGAAAACGGGAGTGGAATGGTGGTGTAAAAAATTAACCAGTTTGGAGTGGGTTTAAAATCTCAATGAATAATTGAAACAAGACTTTGAATAATTTAGGTGGGCCTTGTAGTTCTTCACATTACCATGCAGGTTCTCTGATTGCTGTTGTTGGTTTTAATCTTTTTGTGAATGCCTTGAAGGCTGCATGAAAGAAAAAACATGTTTTTGGTTTGTCATAGCTTCAGCTATCTGAAAGTGGCAGAGAACATGAACAAAAAATTATATCCATTCACCAAACCACAGCAAATTAGGCTACATCCATCTCTGTGTTCCGCTCTCTTTCTCTTACAGACATGCACACAGCAAGGTGTCTACTAGCAGCTACAGTCTGCACTGAAGTACACTGTTTATGCAGAATTTGTCATGCCAAGATGGGAGCAGAGTGTGCCAGCATGTTGACTGTTTCTGCCTGCCAACCTTGACTTCAAGGCAGTGTATTAAATTGATGAGCCACATCAAAATAGATCCGTATTTGAAAAAACAGAATTCATAGTCACTGCAAGCAGATTTCTGCAGGAATCACCCTCTGAACATGTCACAGATTTGAGTTTCAGTCTTCTGGTCTGCAGCTTCTGATAACGACTGAAGCCATGTCTACACCGCAAGTGTAGTATGTGGTGTGTAACATCTGGTGTGCAGTTCTCAAGAGGCTCTCGCTTGTGTTTCCACTGGGTGCATGTTCACTGGAAGTGTACAAAAAACACACAGGGAAACCTACAGAAACAACTTTGAAAAGGGAAAACTACAGTTCAAAACTCTGACAAATAATTACTGGCTACACTGTACAATGTAGCCAACCCATCGTAAAATACAGCAAATGAAAGCTAAATACACTTTTAAAACAACTACATATGCAGTAGGATTGATGTAACAGATGATAGATCATGTGTTTTAACTGTGTTTACTTGATGTATTTCTCTATTTTGTTGGAGTTCTGGTTCAAACTAGTGTGCTTACAACATAGCCAAGCACGTGGCCACCATTCTGGCTCATTTGGTGGGAAACAGAAAACCACATAATTAACTCCCAGGACTTTTCGAGGAAAGTCAAACAACTACAGCTGGATCAGAACGAGACCATGTTCTCATATGATGTCACATACTTGTTCACTTGCATCCCCACCACAGAGGCTGTCAAGGTGGTGAAGAAGAGACTTCTGAAGGATGACATGCTGAACAGCAGGACTAACCTCACCCCAGACCATGTATGCACTCTGCTGGAACTCTGTTTAAACACTACCCAGGGGGCACTTTTATAGGCAGCAACACAGCTGTGCTATAGGCACTCCGGTGTCTCCTATAGTTGCCAACCTGTACATGGAAGAATTTGAGGACAAAGCCCTGTCATCCTTCACTGGTATCGCTCCCAGCCACTGATTCCGCTACGTGGACAACACACGAGTTAAAATCAGGACCCAGGAGGTGAAGACTTTCACCAAGCATATCAACTCTGTGGATATTAATATCAAGTTCACTTGTGGGGATGCTAAAGATGACTGTCTGACCTTTTTGGATTGTGCAGTCCACTTGGGAGGGGACAGAAGCCTGAAGGTAGAAATATATCAGAAACCTACACACACAGAACGATACCTGCTTCTTGACTCACACCATCCACTGCAACACAAACCGGGAGTCATCAGAACTCTAAATCACAGGGCAGAGGAAGTTCCCACAACTGCAGAAGGAGCCAAGACTACACATCCAGAACTCCCTTAAGGCTTGTGGATACCCTAAGTGGGCCTTCACCAAAGCAAGGAAGAGGCCCAACACCAACAGGGAGAAACCAGAAACAAGAGGGGATAACACTGTGTTAGATATTTTTAATCAGATAGATATTGGATAGATACTTTATGTATTAGAAATGTTAGTGAAGAGAGGATGTCTAGTTAGACTGTTAAATGCTTAGGCCTGCATATGAGTGGCTGCAGGGTACATCTGGTCAAGGCTACCAGTGAGAAGAGTTGATGACTGTCAGCAGACAGGGTGTTTAATATTATTATTACGATGTGTATAACTGTAGCCTTAGCCATAATGTTCCTATGTTCGAGTCACTTGGTTGGGATAGCCCATTCTACACAGGAACGTCAAACCGTGACATCACCTGATATGCCAGCTTTGCAGCTGACCATAACAATAGTCAAAACATGAAGAAAGTCAAGGTGTGTGGCTGTTGATTAGTGGTGTGTATCTAAGAACATTTTGACATGACCTTACACATAAGAAAATATTATGATTACCATTACAGTTACACAT
>NW_018128071.1:624482-625423 GCF_001952655.1 Monopterus albus
AGACCTGAAACCTGAGCCCCCAGTATAAATAATGATTTAATTTTATTAATTTCTGAGCAATGCTTATCTTTTATTCTACGCTTAAGTTTTTTCGTGATGCTGCTAGGAATTCTTAAGTTTTTTAAGTTTGTTTGCTTTTGTCCCAAAACCTACAGTCAGGAAGACCTGGCTCAAGTTAGATTTTGACTGAAAATTGCTCGACTGTTATGCTATGATAATGGGGTCCTTATCATCCCCCATTTACAAGTTCTAAACCCCAGCCTTGACCTGTGGTCGAAGTTGACTTCGGGCATTATACAGATGTACTGTTCAGAGTGTCTCAAACTGACTATGGGCCACCCAGAACAGTCACAGATGTCACAAGCATCAACTTCTAGAGTGGTGGTTACACCCTGGTCAAACACCAGGGCAGGTGTGGTCTGGTCAGTTGCTCTTTTATCACAATGGGTGTGGGATTGGCTTTCCCACCACAAGATGGGTACCACAATACTTATGGTGATGAGGCCAGAGACACAGAGAAAAATGTCAGGACGACCATTTAAAAAATTTGAAATGGGCATTTTGTTTGCTGTCCCTAGCACTATCTGTTCCCTGAAACTGTCACACTAAATTTAGTTCGCCTCTGACTGTAGTTCAGACAATTTAGATGCCAAATCAGCCTTGATCTGCTTCACTGTGCGATCAGTGGGAGCCTCAGCTGGTGTGCAGTGTGTTTTGTGGATCCAGTTACTTAATTTGTTTTCAGTGAGCCGCAGTTTAACACAGTGTGTGGTGCTTTCTGCTACCTGGTAGGGTCCTAGCCACCGGGGCTCTGACCAGTTGAGTTTGTTCCCCTTGCGGTAGACCCAGCTGTCCACTTCCACTGAGGTAGGCTCCTCAGCTTGGTCTCTGCGCAGGGTTTCGACCACCTGTTCAGAGAGACTCATCACGGCGCTGTTCAG
>NW_018128071.1:629319-642126 GCF_001952655.1 Monopterus albus
TTGTTTGGGCTCAGGAGGTCACCTGTCATAGCTTTTCGGCAGCCCTATTGTGGCATCTGATTAAATGCCACGTGCTTGTGATCTGCCACGGTTCTGAGAGCCACCAGTCCTGGCCTGTAAAGTACATGGGCAGGTGTGTGTCTGTGCAGGTGCCGGTGCATGGACGTTGTGCACCAAAGCAGAGGAACCTGCACACTGCTGTGCAGGTCCTGCTGAAAAAAAAAGTTATCAGCAGTGTTATTACTGTTAACTTTATCTAACATGTCTTTAAGTTGTACTTTAGTGAGCTGTGCTTGTAAGGATGCGATTTCCCGTTCATCCTTTTCTCTGTCATTTTTGTCATTGTCCACATACTGAACAATGTGCGCGGACCACTGGTCAAAAGGCAGAGCCTGGAGGCCGATCACTCGTTTGAGCAACTGCTGAATTCTGTCAGATAGAGAAGCCTCGACCGCACTTCTCCCCCTTCTGCACTGGAATATGTGAGAGCTTGCCAGTCTGAGCCTGCAGTGGATATTTCATCCTGATTACGGGCCAAAGATCTTGTATGACAACGTGAAGTGGGACTGCATCACCGTCTCTGTCTGTGTTAGCTAAAATCTTGATTTCTTGCAGCATAGCTAAGGAGCTACACGCCGTGAAGATTCGCCTGAAGTCACCGAGAGCTGGCAGGGAGCCAGAGCATGCAGTGAGAAAAGCTCTGATCCATGTCGGGCTCTCCACAGCAAGAGTCGGGCAGAGCCCCAGAATCTGCTGTGATACTGTCTAAGTACTGTTGTGCCCTAGTCCAGTCTTCTTCTTTACCTGGAAAACTGGCTGTTTTTAAAATACCTCTTTTGATGACAACTAATGATGTTCCACTGTGTTCAGCCTCAGCAGAAGCACGTAATGGCATTTGGTGGTGAACATTATTTTGAAACTCTGTTGGCTTCCTGTCTTCCTCTGCATAGAAAGGCGGAGCAGAGGGCGCATGTGTCTGTGCGTCACTGGAATGCGGATCACCGCAACTGACTGTCTCAACCGTGGCTGCAGCTTTCTGAAGTTTCTCAAATTCGGCAAGAAAACAGACGCAGTTATTGAGAAATGTTTCACACTTTTTAAGTTTGGCTTCTGTCCTGTGCTTTTGTAAGAAACCAGCTGTGTTTCTCAACCGTGGCTGTCAATTTACACTGGCGTGTTTAATAAACAGTCCTACCGCTCCCTCTGCTGGGGGAGCTTAGTCATAGGCGCCAAAGAAGCCACGGTCACACATTTCATCAGTCCAATGAACAAAATTAATCTGTTCACTTTCACGTCGGCTTAGAGTCAATGTGCCAAGCCATTTGTTCAACAATTTATACAAGATGGCACCTAGAATGCCCGTTTTACACTTTTTCCAAACCTGAATAACATCACAGTCAGCCATCATGTAAAAATTAATATGCCACACGTGACTTTTGTCGTGAAAGAGATGCTCTCTGGCGTAATGGAGCCAAATTTAAAAGCCAAGCTTTTACGGAATACTAGTTATTCCGCGGGCAATTACTGGGGGTTAATTCCCTTCAGTTCCATTATTTTATCTCAATCCGACAGCCGTCACCCTAACTAATAATTGTCCCAGTAAGACCTGTTTCGCCCCACAACCCGTTAACGTGCCTTGTACAGAAGTGTAAACTTCCACAACGGATTCTCACATATAAACCTGTTGTTTACAGTGATACACTTGTGGAAAAACGTTTTAATTAGCTTGTTGTACAGTTAACCACCCCACATTCCATGAATTTCTAGCCCTGCACCGCGTTACAGTTGTGTGGGATTTATCAAAGATTGTATATTTCAGGCGAGAGGTCTCACTCGCCTGATTTTTTTCAGGGGGAATAAAATGAAAAAAGAACTGGGGCAATATTAGAGACTACTGCTCTGAATGCGCCTATAAAACACGAGTTTTACGTCTCTTTATTGGTTTCAAATTCTGTAATCAACGATACTCATTTACTTTCCCTCAAAACAGTGAGACTATGTGCTTCAATTAACTTTACATGTGACATGAACACAAACCAGCACAGCAGTAAAACACAGAGAATAATATATGTGTTTTCATTTAACCTTACTGTTTTGGATCCAATTTGGAACGTCGAAGAGTGGCCGTTCCACACATCAACCTTAATTTAGAATTAATTCAATGTGCGGAGTTTATGTGTAACAGAGGTTCCGCTTACCTTTTGTTTCTGCCCGGGCACAGTTGATGTGTGGGACCGCACAGCTCTCCAACTCAGGGCCAGGAAATGATACCAGTCGAAATCAGGACTGCATGTCGGTTTTTACGGCCGAATTCGGTCCCAAATGACGCTGTTGCGTCCAAACCACTTGTCCAGAAAAGTGGACTCAGTCTTCTGAAGAGTTCGTCTGGATCCGGGTCACGGCACCAGTTATAAGCTATTTTTAGCTTTTTCCGGCTCTTTGTAACCAGGAACTCAGACGAAGTAGACCACTTGGATATATAAAAAATAACCGTGCTGGTTTATTCAAAGAATCACAGGTAAAATTAACATTACACGTCCAGATCTCTTCCACCCCCAAAACTGCGCGTAGGCAGCATGGAGTATAAAAGACCCTGTACCAAAAATGCCTATACAATTTAATCACTTGGTTGGGATAGCCCATTCTACACAGGAACGTCAAACCGTGACGTCACCTGATATGCCAGCTTTGCAGCTGACCATAACAATAGTCAAAACATGAAGAAAGTCAAGGTGTGTGGCTGTTGATTAGTGGTGTGTATCTAAGAACATTTTGACATGACATTACACATAAGAAAATATTATGATTACCATTACAGTTACACATCTCATAATAATAGCAATAACCTCCTGCCTGCAAACTGTCTCTATTTAGTTGACCTTGGCCCACATGCAACCTGCAACAAACTCATAAGAATGACTAAGCATTTAACAGCCTGAGCTAGACAGCCTGGCTCCGCTAAACATTTCTAATACAACAAATATCTAGTCAATATCTATCTGACTAGGAAATTACCTAACACTAGACAGCTGGACTGATTAACATAGGAGCATATCAATTAGGTGACCTCCATCAAAAATGAAATGCTTCCAGGGTAGACTCAGTTTGAATGAGTGGCTTAAGATCAAGGGGATGTAATTCTCTTCCTGAAAACCTTAATGAAAAATACCAGTTTATTACAACATGGGTCTTTTTAGTCATCATCCCTGTTGGTAGGTACAGTGTTTTTATTAGCAAGTTATTAGTTGATACTTGGGAATGGAGCATCATTACTAAACTGTTAAACTTTATTTTAGCAATGTCATGTTCTCACATCTTTGCAAGTACTTTGAGTACAGTGCTATAATGACTAATAAATCTTTGAACTTGGCATCCACTCAGAAGACCTGGTGCATAGTGTTCACCTCATGTGGTGTATGCAAGGATGTAGAAATGGCTTTTTGAGCATTATCAACAAGATGCATACACATCACAGGAGTAAAAAGCAAGGTGGAATGACCAAGACTCTCTTTGGAAAGTAATATGGCAAGGACTTCATGTGTCAGCTCAAATCACTGGAAGGTTGGCTGGAAAATGTCAGTATCCCAAAAGGAAAACGTTCCTTCCAACAGAGAATGAGAAAATTAGACCCCATGGCATGCTTTTGCTTGTTTTTTGATTTATCTACAATGTTACAATGGTGAATTATCATCTTAGACGTGACCTAAAGCTCAAAAAATGAGGTGTACTGTATGTATGTTCTAGTACTTCTATGCAGAAGCAATTCGGTTTATACACGTCTCTCAAACTCTCGCTCACGAGACAATGTTTTTTAGAAAAAACAAGTATGAAGTTATAGTTTAAGGATTTCCTTGAATGGTCATATTCTCCAGGCAGTTGCGCATTCATGTGAGCTTGCCTGACAACCATTGGTGCCATTGTAAAAGTGGAATTTTTCCACTGCATGTGGTTTTGTGGATATATTTTACCTCCTGCTGCTGCACTGTGACCAAAGGATGTGGAGAAAACTACAGGGTCTGAGGTTACTGCATGTCCAGGGACTCTCTGTTTGACCTGACTGGGTCTAACCTACAAACAGCCTGCCTGTGAAGCCTCCCAAGGCGGTGAATGATCAGCTCATCAACACTGGATTCCCCCAGAGCACAGTACCTGTTTGTTCTGACTGCTTGAGGCCAGTGTATCTGCTGCATGTGATGTGTTGCTGGTTAACCAGTGGATTATCAACCCATGATGTTATTGTCAGTGCTATGCTACCTGTTGGAATTAGTTTCACTACTTTGGGACTGTATGTGGTCATGTGGGGGAAGACACAGTGGCCACCTGTTGGATTTACCGGCCGTGGAGCTACTTGAAAGGGAGTGATGTTTCCACTACTTGGTGGGACTTAGCGGTAAGTTAAAAAAAAAAAAAAACCACATGCTGCATGTCTGTTAACGCCTTGTTTCTGTAACGTTAGAGAGAATTGTTGTAAGGCTGGAGAAGTTACTATGTCTGCATTATGACAGTTAAAATATGGGGTTTCTCAATTACTCACTTTATGTAGGGTGTTGCACATCTCTTTCACCGGTACATATACCGTTGTTTACTTATTTATGGAGGAAAAATTCAGATGAATTAATGCCATTGTGGTTCGTTGTGCGGTCCACTTGCAACACAACATCGGCAACAGGAGGTGTGCACATTCACAAACTATTCTCTTATTTTTAGGAGGAGGCTCTGGTTTTATCTTGGAGACATCGTGGATGCCAAGATAATATAGAGGTACCCAGGATTAAATATTAAATGGCTGTAAATGAGCAAAATGAGCAGCCATGGGCACTTCAAGCAGTAGAAGGAGACTGAAATCCTCCTGGCCTCAGTGGCTAAAAGCTTGCGCAGTGCTCACTTCATTTCTGTTGAGTGTTTCTATCCAGTGTTAGCTTATTATTCTTTACAGCCTTCTTGAAAAGACACCCACAAGATTGGAAGAACTAAAAGGAATGTTATAGTTAATGGTGCAAGATGCACAACAATTTGAATACTAATGTATATGGTTTTTCTTTAACTTCTTTTCTCAGCTTTTTTGGCCATGTCTTTATGTTAACTTTACTATTCATGTAAACCAAGACAGAAACAGTCAAATTACATCCTGTATAGACTAAATATGGCACAGTGGCTACTCTCTCACCGCTGGGTGAGAGAGGAAGAAATAGGCGGGACCCAGAGAGCATTGTATTGACTCAGGTTAAGGTAGTTTTATTACAGCTCACAGTATCAACAGATGGATGGTGGTAAAATGAGGTGCTTGCTTTGACCCAGGCTGATGAAGGCAGAAGGTAGAGGTGAAGGGTTGGAGGCCCAGTTATTCACACCGGTCGTTACCTTGGCAATGGAGGCAGAACAGCCAAACTCTAGTCCCTAGGAGAGCACAAGACAGAGGGAGAGTGAGAGTGAGAGTGAACATGAGCAGAATGGGTGTTAGACTCACGAAGTAAAAGGTTAGGTTGGAAGTTGCAGCCGAGGCATGGCCGAAGCAGAACGGCACTGGGACACAGGTGGGTAATTGCTGAGAGTCGGGTTAGTGAGGGTTATTGCAGAAGCTAACCTGGAGCAGACAGCGGAGGGACGGCCAGGCAGGATGGTGCCGATGCGTAGCTGAGAGGTTCGAGCTAGTAGCGGTGCAGCCCAGGAGACAAAAAACGACTTGGATTACCCAGGAAGACACACAGCAGATCGATGTGCAGAGACAACTTGAAACAGTCTTACTAGGAGTGGTGATTGTCATAGATATGAGTTGAACAGAAGCTAGTAGCTTATTCCGCGGCCAAGCTTCGTAGTAGGGGTAAAAACAAACTGGCAACGTCTGCGCCTCTGAGCAGCTTCTAAATATGTGGCCCAGTAATCAGTAGTGATGTGTTGTTCATTTTGAACGAATCTTTCCCGTGACTCAAGGATGTCGGGTCGTCTCGAGGAGTGATTCGTTCATTTTTTGTTGAAACTGATCAATATGTGTGTAAGTAGATGGGGAATTAACATGTAATATTTTAATAATATTCTGCTGAAGTGAACAAAAAGATTCAAAAAAGGTTTATTCATTTTGCTGAACGAGATTCAAAGAACTGAATCAGTAAAATGATCCGAACTTCCCATCACTAGTAATCAGCTGATTCACATCAGCTGCAAGCTCCACTGGAAGTGTGTCTGGAGAGCGAGAGAGGCAGGTGACAACAAGCAAACCTGACACACAGAGCATTTTATTTATCAAAACCAGCTGATCCGTTGTTATAAATGATTTTGGATATTACATCCATGGTGATGACTGATGTACAGTAACAGCCGTTCGTTCAGTGAAAGACCATACATGATCTGCAAGTAATTACTGGCTTTCTTAAACAGATTACTATTACAAATGATTAAAAAAATCTCCAAAAGACAAGCAAATATAATAGAGCACTAGTTTGCTTTCTGTCCCTGGATTCGCACATACTGTATCTTCAAATATTTGTCAAGGCCAAACCCGTCTGTAGGTGCTGGACTGCTGTGTGTGTGCCACTGTGTGTATATGCACAAATACAGTATATATGCTGCAGGTATGGATTTATGCACTATGAAGACTTGTGTGAGTGTGTGTTCCCCATTATCAGGAACAGCCTTGGGGGAGTTAATACACTAACACACTGGGAAATAACATGTAAAGAGCTGTCTGTCAACGCGGGGGCGAGCCCAGAGAAATAACCCAGGATTGGTGCAAAACCTCTGGTGTCTCTTTGATGTTGATTTTACATCCTGGGCTAGCACATTATTATTTACAAATGCACACATCAATGCTTCTTCTGGCTCTTGGTCGTATGTAGATAGACACAATCCATGGATAACAGTTGTGTACTGAACAAATAATAATCAGATTTGTCTTAGTCTGCACACATGTGCATGCTGCTCCCACATCCTACACTGCCCCCCAAGGACATACTCAGTGTACTGTGGCTCAAATGCAGATACACTGAATGACACATTCATATCTTTTCCTCTCTCATTCTCACACTTCCCTCCTGAGGCCCAAATAGTCAAGCAATGACATCTGTCTTTGGTAGGTAGGTACGTACTTTATCGATCCCTCAATGGGGAAATTTCAGTGTTTCAGCAGCAATGGAGAACAAACAACATAACACCACAAGAAACAAGCACCACACACATATCTTGATAAACAAATTTCAGTACCTCAAGCAGCAATAGATTTGCAGCACAATTGCCTCCATTGCAACACATTCAACACCACTGAAACTGCTGCTAGTTTCTCCACTGTTCATCCTTACTTTACAGTATTATTACCACCATCTCTTGACCACCCATTTCAGCAGTTGCAAGAGCAAGTGACACCAATCCTAGGGGTTCTGATTTCTAAGTGTCTTACTGTATATGCACATGTTCTGCCTTTGGGGATACCTGATCCAACGTTTTAGCTGAAGTTGATCATATTAATGATGATGAGGATGAAGAACTGATTCTGAAATGGAGGATGTCTCCTACCGGAAGCAACTTAGACAGCTCCATATAATGTTTATGTCAAGGGCTACTTTTTGCCTGACAGTACAGCAGGTGGACTGTTTTGGTCCACAGATGAGGGTGACTGCAATAAAACTGAGACTCCAAGAGTGGAGGAAATAAGTGAATAAAGAGTATTGGCATGTTTAAAAAAAGAGTGTAGGATAATGACCTTAACGAATAAAACTTTCATTATTCTAGATTCATCTAATTGTCAATAAGTCCCATTAAAAAAACAAAACCAGTGTCAGTTTGACTCTGACAGCTTCTTGTAACGACATCCTTACTTTCCTGCTTGGTAGGTCAGTCCACCACTTTATCCCAGACGTAAATATCTCAACAACTAAAGGATGGATTGCCTTAAAAGTCATGGTCCCCTGGGGATGAATTATATTGTCTTTGGTGATCCCATGACTTTTACTGCAGCTCCACTGTGAAGCCATGTCTACACTGCAAATATAACATGTGTAGGGCATAACATCTGGCGTGCAACTCACATTTGTGTTTACACCAGACTCATGTTCACTCGCACACTGGAACCACTTGGTGTACAAAAAGCATACAGAGGAGGCTACAGAAACACATTTGAAATGGGAAAACTACAGTCCAAAATTACAGTAGATGCAAATGAAAGCAAATTAAAATTACACAATTTAAAAAGAACAATGTTCAGTAATATTGATGTAACAGATCTTGTGATTTAACTGTGTTTAATCAAGTGAGCTAGTGAGAAAGCTACAGTAATAGATCAGGTTTTGGCTACACAGACAATAGCCTACTTGTTAGTATGATCAAGTCATTGGTCTTTGGTAGAGCATATTACCATCTGTATCCTTTGTGTAGTGCTCTAGTGTTATTAGACATTCAGTAAAGATAATCTAATAACATGGCCTTCAGCAGCCCAGCATGGGACATACAGTTCATCATTGCTTTGCTGGTGGTGAGACACACTTGGGGCTGTTGGCAATGATGATAAGTTTTCAAAAATGAGAAATTTCATTCTGCATCATTCCTCTGTTTTACTGGTTGTATAGTCATCATTCCCCCCTTCTCTCCCAGATAACAGCTTTTGATGAGCTCCAGGCTGACTTCAAGGTGCCAATCGATCAGGGCAATCCCCTTCATGCGGTAGGTTTCCTTCCCCTTCTCATTTTCATTCATACAATCAAACATTTTCCTTACATGTTTCTTTTGATTATTGTTCTTTGTTTATGTGTGGGTGGCAACTGTAATAACATATGGAAAATGATTCGCTAAAGGCCACAGACGTTCATACATGACTTTCACTGTAATCATCATTCTTTCTTTCCATTAATTTTAAATCAAGCAGCTGGTAACATATCAGTTTTGTACACCCTCTTCTCCTCACTTCTTGTCTGACAAGCAGACTCCTGCTATATGCAGGATCATCTTTTAATTAAAAAACTGTGACAAGTCAGAAACAGAGATAAGCATGGCATTCACACTGCTGACATATACCATTACAAGCAACTTCTCACCATGTGCTAACCCCAACCATGTCAATCCTTATATCCCCAGCTCGACCTTTAGTATAGCCTAACCTCAGTTCAGGACGAATGTCCCTAAAATGTCAACATCCAGCTATACAGTCCTGTATGTGCTGAGACTGCTACTATTTATTTCTACAGGAATGCTCACAAAGCTACAGTATGTAACATTGCTTTATCAAAATCTAAATGCTAAAATAAAACTAGAAAGTTGCGAAGAGAGTCCTGGGTTGAGCTATCTGTCTAGTTAGTGCACAAAAAGATTGTCATTGTTTGACTTTACTTTTTTACAGTTTTCAAGTTGTTGAAGGTGGATTGGATCAAATCTAAACAGACACGAAACTGTATGGTGTCAGTTTTTAAGCATGTCAGATTGTGATCAAAATGTTCGGCGAGTCCCAGAAATACCAATAGTACACACAAACATCAACTAAAATCAATAACAGTAAACTCACAGCCCCTTCAGTGGAATAGCATCATTTGTCAGCACCTTCCTAAAACTTTTCTTATAACTGTTCGGTTATGAATGTTCAAATAATGCAGAGTCTGTGGTTAAGGTATGTTAGGTTTTAGGCACAAAGTTAAAATTGGAGAAATACTGAAGTGCCTGTTATTAATGCCAAATTGTTTAAAAAAGAAAAATCATGGTTACATTTCAGAGATGCCAACACTGACTATGTGCTTGTGTAGGAAATGGGAAACAGTGATCTCTTTTGTCAAAGTCATGAACATTTTTGGATGAACAATCCACTCTGAACTCCATAGACCACTAATAACACCATGAGACTTATTGTACGTCTTTGCTTTAAACAGACCAGAGTCAGACAACCACTGGAGGTTATTTGTCTACTAAGGTTAATGTATATTAGCCATTTGCTGACATTTTTTTGCACTTCTACATCACTTCATTCTGTATTCAGTGAATGGTGATTTGTAAATGTTATATGTTAGTGTAAAGTGGGAGGAAGGTGTCATTTCAGCATTTCTTTTTTTAAGCAACACACTTTTTCCCTGTCTCTTCTCTTTCTGCTACCTTTTTTTCTGTCAAAATGTCTCACAGTGAGGAAACAAGCAAATATGTTCCACTTCATCACTCGTCAAAATTGCCACAGCAGCAATCAGAAGATGTGAAGACAGTAGTGTTAGCTAGCATGAGAAACCTCTGCCAACCCCCAAATGAAGTTGTTTTAGGATGAATTCCAGACCTTTGAGTCCATTTCCCTTGAGTCTTCTGGGCTTTTCTAACACAGTTGGCTCTTAATAATGCATGGTGCTACAGTACAACGCAAACAGTTAGTTTAGAGGTGACTATGACTTAAGAGGTCTGGATTATATAGACTCTCTGGAGAATTAGAATTGACTTCTATACATCCTTAGGACTCTGTGCCTCCTAGGGATACGCATGAGAGATGAAAGAAAGTTGTAGAAATATTGATGAAAAAATTGCAAATTGAGTGGAGGAGTGAAATGGAAACAGGAAGAAGGAGAGAGTGTAGACTGAGGATTGCTTGAGATGCAAAATGAAAATTCTCTGGCTTGCACAGCATTTTCAGGAACAGTGCATTAGACCAAATCTTGTCATTTATATTTTCTCATTTTCATATCATTCTGCAGTGCAGATATAAAACAAAGACATTGGGGGAATGTATACAAAAGGTTCAAAGACTTCAGGGTTTCTAATTTCTCATTCTTTTCCTTTCTTCTCCCACTTTCCTGTTTCCTAATGTCATCCTTTCCCTCCTGCTTCTCATATGAAAGGCACCACTGCTCCCTGTTTCCAGATTAAAATGTGGCGCTGAAATGCAAAACTTTCAACTACACTCATTAAATATGTGCTTAAATTCATTAAATCGATTGTTAAAAAATAATAAACACCTTTTGGGGGCTGTGATGATACTGTATTTACTTTACAATTACATCATTATGATTTTCAAGTCAAGTCAGCACACACAATAACTCATAACCATTAACCCAATAACACAAGTTAAACAAAAGACCCTACTAGACCACCATTCTTCACTACACACAGCACATACACTATAGTCTGCTCATCTACTGTATCTTTTGAAAAGAAAATGAAAAAGCATACATCTCAAAATAATGATCTTTACCCTTTATTCCCTTCATTTAGTAAAACATTTAAACATCACAGAAAAATTGTGTGAACTATATTTTAGCTACCAGTATATGCAATTAGTGGAATTACTGCTTCACAGATATATGCTTCTGAATGTGATAGTGCACAGGTCACTGACCTTCACCTTTATCCTTGAACCACCAAAATCCAATCACTTGTGTCAATTTGAAAAAATTCCCTTAAGGTGTTCCTGAGATATCACGATCATGGATGGATGCCACCAGCTGTGGCAGAATCAAAAACATAGGTAACTCCCACAGTTTTTTATTTTATTTTTTATGCTTGGAGTTGATTTAGTTTCCACGTATTGTCAGGTCCACTCGGCACGACCTGCCTCTCTTCCGCCTTTCTCTCCTCTGCTCTCTCGACCTGCGGGATCTGCACCTCAGCTGTGTTGCATTCGGTAATTAGCAACTCGTTTGTCGGTGCGCACAGCTGGGGTGCATCCCTATGATTACCTTCCTCCTTATTTAAACCTCTGGCAGATGCTCCGTCATCGCCGGAGCATTAACTTGCATACCCCGTAAGAGACCTATACCTATATTCGTGGTATGTATCGTACGTTATTTTGTTTTCCACGCTGACAGTTCCTGTGCTGTGGATCTCATTTTGTACGTTGGTTACATGTTTTGTGTCATACGTTTCTAGACATCCACGCTAACAGTTCCTGTGCTGTGGATCTCTTTGAATGGTTTTTTCCATTAGGTTAGCCAGACGTTATTTTTGATATCCACGCTGACAGTTCGTGTGCTGTGGATTTCCTTTATCGTTCACCTATCTTCCTGGTTAGCTTGTCTATTCCCCTATCCGTCCTCATCCTCCTACTCTCCTGGTTCCTGTCGTTAGCCTGTCTACTCCCCTGGTTGTCCTGATCTCCACAGCCATCTTTGCCCAGCCCTGGTTGTATGTATTCATTGACTCTGTTCCTTTTTGTGCAGCCCCCACTACTCCACCTTTTTTACTAGCACCTGGGTCAGCAATCTTGAGTCCTACCTCAGTTTTCCCTCACCCTCCTGGTGAGGGGGACTAAACCCTAACAGAATGCTCCGGCCAACAATGGACTCAGCTGGCTCAAGTGCTAGCCTTCCCTCGTCTTCATTCACCAGCCACAGACTGAATCAGCCTCGGTCACAATTTTCCATTAATAGAGACCTACCTGTGGAAATCCAGGACATTTACCATCAGTTAAAAGCACAAATGTTTTCCCCATTTTCTTTTTTCCCTGGGGTAGCTCCCAAGCTCTCACCTCCACAAACTCTTTTTCTCTCCATGCGGCTGAGCACCTTTTTTCTGTCTCCTATTCTGGAGCCCACACCAGTGTCCACCGGTTTTGCCTCCTCACCCTATGCTGGTACTCGGTTGGCCCTTTGTCCAGGTGGTCCTGGAGGGGGATGGAGCAGGAGGAAGAGTCAACGCCAGCCAGCTCCCCAGCAGTCAAAGCCATCGCTGCAGCTTCAGCCCCAGCAGTCCAAGCCATCGCTGCAGCTTCAGCCCCAACCTGGTTCCATGCTGCAGTCACCTCGTCTGTCCCGTCCAGCCTGCCAGCTGTGGCCTCCACGTGCTCCCCAGCCTGCTTCTTTCCAGCTGCAGCCTCCACGTGCTCCTCAGCCTGCTCCTCGCCAGCTGCGGCCTCCACCTGCT
>NW_018128071.1:642217-643721 GCF_001952655.1 Monopterus albus
TCTCACACGACAGCCCGCCCTCAGCCGGCCGCAGCCCTCGTCTCCTTCTGTTCCTTATCCTGTCTCCGGGCGGACGCCCACATTGCCTCATTCCTTCATGGAGCCTACTTTAAAACATTTTATTGGTGTGGACTAAAATCAAACTAAAATGTTAGTTTTCACTTCTGCATGGAAATATAAAGTATAATGATAGTATTGTGTAGACTATTGTAACCTATATAGTATTTTTAACTGCATTGTTTGACAACTTTCACTGTTTGAATGGTGACTTCTCCTGCATGACCCAGGAGCATGCCATGCTGTGTCTACTTGCGGTTGAAGGCTCTTATTTTGTAGCGAGCTTCTGGGTTTTTCCTGTCTCACTGACTCCAGCTTGATCTCAGCTAATCAGTGGCCAGTTGAGATCAGCTGTGGCTAATTTAATTTCCTATATAACATGTTTGTTTTCCCACTCCTGAGATACCAGAGAGTCACTTGCTGAATGGAAATGCATGGCTCTTAATAATGCACAGTGCTGAATGGCATGGTCTCTGGTGTCCTGTTCAGTCACTTCCAAGTTGGTTGACACTGCCTTTGTTCCTGTCCGAACAGGCCATTGAGGATGCAGACTCCGCCTCAGTTGCTGAATCCTATATCCATTCTGTTAGCAAGTGATCTGATGTTTGCCGACACTTAAAAATGTGCCACAATGATTCTCGATCCAGCACCGTCTGAGGGATTGGAGGGCTCGGTCATCCAATATAGGCTTGCGTACTGAAATCCCTTCAGATTCCTTGAGTCTTTTAATGATGTTCTGCACTGTAGAGGGTGACAGATCCAAATCCCTTCCTATCTTTCTTTGAGGAACATTATTTTTAAACATTTCAAAAATTTTCTCACACATACAGGTGCTGGTCATATAATTAGAATATCATCAAAAAGTTGATTTATTTCATTAATTCCATTCAAAAAGTGAAACTTGTATATTATATCCATTCATTACACACAGACTGATATATTTCAAATGTTTATTTCTTTTAATTTTGATGATTATAACTGACAACCAATGAAAACCCCAAATTCGGTATCTCAGAAAATTAGAATATTGTGAAAAGGTTCAATATTGAAGACACCTGGTGCCACACTCTAATCAGCTATTTGACTCAAAACACCTGCAAAGGCCTTTAAATGGTCTCTCAGTCTAGTTCTGTAGGCTACACAATCATGGGGAAGACTGCTGACCTGACAGTTGTCCAAAAGACGACCATTGACACCTTGCACAAGGAGGGCAAGACACAAAAGGTCATTGCAGAAGAGGCTGGCTGTTCACAGAGCTCTGTGTCCAAGCACATTAATAGAGAGGCGAAGGGAAGGAAAAGATGTGGTAGAAAAAAGTGTACAAGCAAAAGGGATAACCGCACCCTGGAGAGGATTGTGAAACAAAACCGATTCAAAAATGTGGGGGAGATTCACAAAGAGTGGACTGCAGCTGGAGTCAGTGCTTCAAGAACCACTACGCACAGAC
>NW_018128071.1:644011-648804 GCF_001952655.1 Monopterus albus
GAAGCACTGACTCCAGCTGCAGTCCACTCTTTGTGAATCTCCCCCACATTTTTGAATCGGTTTTGTTTCACAATCCTCTCCAGGGTGCGGTTATCCCTATTGCTTGTACACTTTTTTCTACCACATCTTTTCCTTCCCTTCGCCTCTCTATTAATGTGCTTGGACACAGAGCTCTGTGAACAGCCAGCCTCTTCTGCAATGACCTTTTGTGTCTTGCCCTCCTTGTGCAAGGTGTCAATGGTTGTCTTTTGGACAACTGTCAGGTCAGCAGTCTTCCCCATGATTGTGTAGCCTACAAAACTAGACTGAGAGACCATTTAAAAGCCTTTGCAGGTGTTTTGAGTCAAATAGCTGATTAGAGTGTGGCACCAGGTGTCTTCAATACTGAACCTTTTCACAATATTCTAATTTTCTGAGATACCAAATTTGGGGTTTTCATTGGTTGTCAGTTATAATCATCACAATTAAAAGAAATAAACATTTGAAATATATCAGTCTGTGTGTAATGAATGAATATAATATACAAGTTTCACTTTTTGAATGGAATTAGTGAAATAAATCAACTTTTTGATGATATTCTAAATATATGACCAGCACCTGTACTTTGGCAAATTGTTGATTCTCGGTCCGTCTTTGGTCCTAAAGGGCTCAGCCTTTCCTGGATGCCACTTTTGTACCAAATCATGATGCAGCCAACTGTTGACATCACCTGTTTAAACTGAAATCATCATTGCATTGTTTTACCTCATTACCAGCCCTGAAATGCAACTGTCCCAACCTTTTTTGAAATGTGTTGCAGCGTCAGAATTGAAGTGAGTGTAACATCAAATAATGTGCTGCTGTGTTGTTTTCAAAATAATGCAGGACAGGGATGATTTACACATCACAGTTTTCAGTTTTAATTTAGATTTTACATACTGTTCCAACTTTTTCTGATTTAGGATTGTACAAAAAGCTGGAAAAAAATTTTTTCCTACACTGCAGTGGGACTTTTTTTAAACTTAACATTCACCCTTTGTCATGATTCTGTCCTGCCCGTTTCTGTTCTCGTGCTTTTATTTTGACATTACTTCCTGTTTTTGTTTCACCTCAGTTTCTGACTTTTTACTTCAATTGGCACTCATTGTTTTCAACTGCTCCTGATTGTTTGCACCTGTTTTCACCCCATTATAAGCAGCCTTCCCCCACTAGTAACCTGCCATATTGTTCTCTCAACTCCCGTGCAGACTTTCCAGCATTCTTGTTTTTTGGTATTTCCTGTTCTGACCTTGGATCGTGTACTGTGACCATTGTGTTTTGCCTTGCCCTCTTGCTTCGGACTGCCTTCTGTGAATGGATTATCGGACTTCCCTCTCTGACCTCTCATTTTGTGAATTCCCCAGCTGTGTAGGTTTGCTGACTCTGACCCTGGACTGTGTTTTCGACCCAAGCGTGTGAATCGTGTTTTAGTTTTCTGTATCATTTTGTTGTTCCGTGCTCTCATGGTTTTAGGTCGAAAAGATCAACATCCTTGGCCATTACTGACCTGATGGAGGACATTACAAGTGCTATGGATGAGAAAAAATATACGATGGGGATATTTATTGACCTAAAAAAAGCATTTGATACAATTAATCATGAACTATTAATGGATAAGTTGGAGAAATATGGGATCAGAGGAATGGTTGGGAAATGGATCAGAAGTTATTTGACACAGAGGCGTCAATTTGTGAGGTTGGGTGAATACCAATCGAGTGAACTGGACATTGTATGTGGAGTGCCTCAGGGTTCTGTTTTGGGACCTAAACTATTTATATTATACATCAATGATATATGTAAGGTTTCTGAAACTGTTAAAATGGTTTTGTTTGCTGATGATACTACCATTTGGGCATCAGATGAAAACTTACAGCAACTCTCTGTAAGGGTTTCAGAGGAATTTGGGAAGATAAAGAAATGGTGTGATAATAATTTACTATCTTTGAATTTAGAGAAAACTAAATATATGGTATTTGGGAACCGTAGACCACATAATGAACTTCAATTGAGAATTGGGGGTGCCAACATTGAACGAGTATATGAAATCAAATTTCTGGGTGTCATGGTCGACGACAGATTATCCTGGAAATCTCATATTAGACATGTTCAGCATAAAATAGCTAAAAATATATCGATATTGGCAAGGGTTAGACATATGCTGGACGTCAAAGCATTGCGGATTTTGTATTGTTCATTGATTTTGCCATATTTGGAGTATGGCGTTGAAAACTGGGGAAACACTTACAGGAGTTCACTTCAACCATTGTACATATTACAGAAGAGAGCGATAAGAGTTGTGCACAAGATGGGGTATAGGGATCACACAAATGTAGCTTTCATACAGTCTAAATTGTTAAAATTCTTTGATTTAGTGGAATATAAGACTGCTGTGTTTATGTATAAAGCCAGGAACGACTTATTGCCTGGTGGAATCCAAAGGTTATTTGATGAAAGGGAAGGGGGATATAACTTAAGGGGTCACTTAAATCTAAAAGTTCATGCTATACGTACAACCAAAAAAAGATTTTGTATTTCTATAAGTGGGGTCAAATTATGGAACAATTTAAGTGTGGACATGAAGAACAGTACTAGAATTGAGGAGTTTAAATTAAATATAAATGTATGTGTCATACAAGATATATGCAAGAATAAGATTTATTCGAGAAGGCATTAAGGAAACACTCTGTTTTAATTTTCTGTGTATTACTTGTTGGTGAAGAAGACAATTACCTATGTAGAGATACTGCTTGCAGCCAATGATGCATGAAATTTTTTGTATAATATGATGTTATGGGGTAGAACTGGATAAGTCTGACTTCTTCCTACTCCATTCAAACATGTACTAGGTGTAAGCAAACTGATTTTGGATTAGCATTGGTTGGATATGGGTAATTATGTGTGTGTGTGTGTGTGTGTGTGTGTTGCTGTCATTTGTTTTGTTCTGCATGTTTGAAAGAATAAATCAAATCAAATCAAAATCAAATCATTAAAGAGACAGTTATTCACTTATCCTCATCTGGCAATATAATTGAGTTCACCCTCGATATTATCGGCAGCTTCATACTCTGATCCTGACACCCTTACTGTTGTGTATGTGTGTGTCCTTTTCTAATCTAGAATACTTCCATACCCATGACTTGTTTCTGATGGGAGAGTTTCCCCTATCTGTGTAGGCCAATTCTCATAGAAAGCATTTTGTGGTTTACCCCTCTCATGCAACATGTGTTAATCCACATTCACTCAGAAACATGTGTGTGAGACACACACATCACCCCTGGTGCTCTTAATACTATATAATAATACTAATACTATATAGTCCCCACAGACCATTTGTCCAGACACTGTCTTGCAACAGATGAGCAACTGTTCTGACAACATTGACAGTGCACAGAGGCTGGAGTCCATGGACTGAAACGATCAAATGATTCAGTAGCTTATGTGCTGCTCATGTCTCACTTCTTGTATGAATTCATACTTTCAGAATGCTAGCTGCATTACTCCTCCTCCTCCTCCTTCTTCTTCTTCTTCTTCTTCTTCTTCTTCTTCTTGCTTTAATTGAGCTCCACAGTCTGGCACTTGTTGTCCAGTATGAAAAGAACAGTGCTTCACTGGAAATGTGTACATACATATGTGGCTGGCTGTAAAAATAAAAGCACACAAAACATCAATGTTTACATATTGCATCAATGTTATCAAATCACAGGGTTTTTAATCAATGTATCCATCCAACTAAATTGATTAACATTTACAGCCCCACCTATGATCCCAAAGAACGTCCAAGTCTGTGTCACCTCTGCTCCTGTCTCTGAGTACTTTGTTGCCCCCAGGGAGTTTGCAGACACTACCTGCATTCCTGTTCCTGAGTGGGTGAGGCCCTACATCTGATTTTGTTCCCGAGTGGGTAGGTAAGGACACTGATGCCACCTTCATTCTGTCAGTGAAGCTGTAAATATGGGTCCCGGAAAGAACCAGGAAAACGCAGGCAGGCGAGTAGACAGGTGAACAGCAGGAACCAGAGGATAGGGCAGGTGAGCCAAGTAGCGATCACCGCCAGGGCAAGCAGGATAGCGATCGCCGTCAGTTAATCACGGCAGGGAGGATCAGTGTCAGGTAACCAGAGTAACAGTGGCCATCGGGTAAGCAGAGTAGATTGCCAGAGATAATCACGGCAGGGAAGATCGCCAACCTGTGGATGCATCAAACATAAAAACTTGATCTCACCGTAAATGTCACCATTAGCATCGTTATCTTAACATCACCATATCAGTGTCAATGATCTGGCGACGAAGGAGTGTCTGCCAGGGCTTTATGTAGAGATGGTTGGTAATTCGGGGGATGTGCTTCACCTAGGCACCACGCCAGGGAGTGAATTAGCAGGTGAATGCGTCTCAGCTGTGTCGCTGAGCCTGCGGGATGAGAGAGCGGGAGAGAGAAAGGGGAAGACAGACAGGTCATGCCAAGTGGACCTGACAAAGATGATTTATGTGTGTTTGTTTGAGATAATCAGAGGTGGGACCAAGTCATTGTTTTGCAAGTCATAAGTCAGTCTCAAGTCGTTGTCTCCAAGTCCCAAGTCAAGTCCCAAGTCAAGACTGGCAAGTCCCAAGTCGAGTCCAAAGTCAAGACTGGCGAGTCCCAAGTCGAGTCCAAAGTCCTAAACTTTGAATTTCGAGTCCTTTTAACCACAGGGTAATAATATGACAGATCATGTATACATCTAAATTCTGCATTTATTTATCAAAAGACATTTGATGAAACAAACAAAACTTACAAAA
>NW_018128071.1:649534-661867 GCF_001952655.1 Monopterus albus
GGGGGAGGAGTGAAATGAATGGATTAGTGCACGCATTTAAAAATGTTTTAATATTTGGGTTTGTATCAAGTCTTTTCAAGTCAAAGGGCTCAAGTCCGAGTGAAGTCACAAGTCATTGGTGTTAAAGTCCAAGTCGAGTTGCAAGTCTTTTTACATTTTTTCAAGTCGAGTCTAAAGTCATCAAATTAATGACTCGAGTCCGACTCGAGTCCAAGTCATGTGACTCGAGTCCACACCTCTGGAGATAATCATTAGTGAATGTGTAAGAATAAAGTGAGAAATGACTGTATTGAAAAAGGTACATTTAGAAGCCTAAAGTACATTCAAAATTTAAATCATAAAGAGTGAGAAAATTGACTCACAGAGAAAAAGGGAAGTAAGACACATCCATACAAAAGAGGAAGTTGGGAGTGTGTGTGTGACAAACAGGCACTGAGTTTAGAAAAATGATGGTTTCAAGCCTAAAAGTGAAGATTTGATTGATAATTACTGGTTAATCAATGATAATCAATATTTAGTCAAGTATTGTATTCAAAATATAGAGATCCATGTTTTAAGTTTAATTTGTGGAAAAGAGTTCAGTTAGAAGGCCGCACACAGCTTCAATTAGAAGCCAGAAGCTCATGGACAGTTCTAGAGAGACTCATGAACTCATACAGGAGGGAAGCCAGTCAGTTGAGTTTGTGGCAAAACATTTTACAGTGTTTGGATATTGTTGTAAATGGTCTCATATTCACACTCCCAGGCACTTACACACACCGGTGACATCACCCGCAGCAACTGGGGGTTCAGTGTCCTGCTCAAAGACACTTCAACATGTAGACTGAACAAGCTGGGAATCAAACTGCTAATCTTCCAGTTAGGAGAAGACCCGCTCTACCTCCTGATCCACAGCCGCCCTTTTACTGCATATGATACTGTAGTTCCTACTCAGAAAGTAGAACTGAAGTCATTACAAGATGATTAGTTAAAACATTTCAAAATGTACCTAAAGTGTTTTGCATTTTGTGACTTTAAGTTGAATAAAAGACTATTTTTTCCAGTCATGTATTTTGTTATTGAAGATTTCTTAAAAATTGTGCTAAAATATCATCTTGTTGTTTTGTCTCATAAGAAAAGTATATTGCCACACCCCTATGCATCACAGCATGAATAACAATACCGCCACTCAAGTCCAGACTGAATCTTTATAGGAATTAGTTAATATTTGATGATGATTTTAAAAGCTTTGGTGAAATAGTGGCTGTTAGAGTATTGTGGCTGATTTAACCAACCTACAGCTACTGTATATCCAAGCTGAGAGCAGCTAAAGAAAAGTCATCTTCCTAATCTCTCCCAAAAAAATGCTGTATAGATGTATTTTAGCCTGACTCCTCATGATGACCTCTATTGTTGCCATTGTTCAAAACAACTGAGCTCACATATCTCAGCATTTAATCATGTTCTTTATCTTTAGGTGACAAATTCATGTTTTTTTAGGTTTTAATTACAGTGACTGAAAACAGAATGCCCCAGATAACAGATCATTTTCCTGTAAAATACAATTAGAAAATATTGAAAAAATGTATAATTCATAATATAAAAATAAACACTAAAAGAAATAATCATTTAAGTAAACATAAAATAGAAAAATGTCTGTTTATATCAGATTTTACATTTTTATTTAAAAATATTTAAATAAATGTGAATCAAATTTATCAGGCAATCTATAAATCTCAGGACAGTGACAAAGGCTAATTGAATTAGGAGGTATTTAATTTAACTTTGTGGAATGCTGTTAATAGTTAGCAAGGCACACTAACTCCCACAGTTTATGTTTTGTTATAGCTCTGTTGAGTCTGACTTCAGTTACATGACTTGGACTTGACTCCCCACCTCTGACACTACCCAATAAAATAAGGTGTGAGGTACATTCATGTGGCTGTGACAGTCTCTGTAGATTCTCCCTCTATCTATATACTGTATCTATGAAGATATGAACAGCTCTCAGGATTCTCTCATGTGGCTGTGACAGTCTCTGTAGATTCTCCCTCTATCTATATACTGTATCTATGAAGATATGAACAGCTCTCAGGAAGTTCATCCTTACTGAGCATCCTACGTGTTTTCCATCTACTTTACTTCCAAATACAGAACAAGAACAAACTTGCAACATCTATATTGTTTCATCTCTCATCAGACATCAGGATGCTCAGCTGTCTAAATCACCAATAAAATGTTCTGTGAGTCCTATAACTTATCTTTTCTGTCTTCTTCCAGAGGGAGAGACTGCGAAACATCGAGAGGATCTGCAACCTGCTGAGGAAGGTAAGCAGAGAAGTGAAATCACATCTTGCCTGTGTTGTGTGGGTTCTGAATATAATCAGTTACTGTCCTAGTGAGAAAGCACATAAATTAAATTAAAAAAAACTTTGCATCTTTCTATGGAAATGTTGCAGTTTGCAGATCAAATCAAAGTCAAAGTGTTTATTGTCATGCACAGTATGGAAACGCATCTACAATGAAATTCTTACTTTGCTGTCCACATGAATGCCACACAATACAAATGAAATATAAAGTAGATAAATAAGTAACACAAAATCTAAGGCACTTTACAGCAGAAAATGAAGAGATATAATAAAAATATATAATATAATAGGAGAATCTATGCTACATGAGAGCTGTATGTGCAGCAGTCAACAGTCTGTGCAATAACGCATGTGCAAACTGAGAATGTAAACAGTACAGGGCATCAGTACATGACATATTTCCTGGTAATGAACTCCTGTCAGCTGAGTCTGATGGCGGAGGGAAAGAAAGAGTTTTTCATTCTAGAGCTCCTGCATTTTACACTTCTGAGCCTCTGGCCGGAGGGTAGCTACATGAACAGTCCATGCTGGGGGTGGGTGTGGTCTTTGAGGATGGAGGCAGCTTTCCCGCGCACCCTGCGGTGGTAAATGCTCTGCAGAGAGGGCAGTGGAGTCCTTGTGATCTTCTCCGCAGTCTTTACCACTCTCTGCAGGCGCTTGCGGTCCATAGCAGTAGTGCTGCCATACCAGACAGTGATGCAGCTGGTCCAGATGCTCTCGACGATGCAGCTGTCAAAGTTGCATAGGATCCTAGGCGACATGCCAAACCTCCTCAGCCTCCTCAGGAAGTACAGCCAACATTGGGCCTTCTTGACCAGCTGTGTGGTGTTAAGTGTCCAGGTGAGGTCCTCAATGATGTGGACGCTCAGGTATTTGAAGATGCTCACCCTCTCCACTTTGAGCCCCGGGATGAACAGCGGCTGATGAGATCTCCTCTCCTTCCTCATGTCCAAGATAATCTCCTTCATCTTGTCCATGTTGAGGCCGAGATTATTGTACCATGACACCACCTACCTCTTGTAGGCTGTTTCGTCCCCGCCAGTGATGCGTCCGATCACTGCGGTGTCGTCCGTGAACTTTAGGATGATGTTGTCCTTGTAGGAGGTGACGCAGTCTTGGGTGAACAGGGTGTAGAGAATGGGACTGAGAACACATCCCTGTGGGGTGCCAGCGTTTGCAACAATGCTGGCTGAAGTCTTATTGCCAATCCTGACAGTCAGAAAGTCCAGGAGCCAGTCACAGAGGGTGGGGTGTAGACCTGGTGTGGACAGTTTGTGGGTGAGTTTGTGAGGGACAAGTGTGTTGAAGGCAGAGCTGTAGTCAATCAAGAGTATCCTGATGTAGGGGTCTCCATTTTCCAGGTGAGAAAGGAAATAATGAAGGGCAGCCGCGATAGCATCTGAGGTGGCCCTGTTGGGCATGTAGGCATACTGCAGGGGATCCAGGGTGTCCAGTATACTGCTCTGAATGTGGGCCAGCACCACTCTCTCAAAACACTTCATAATGACTGGGGTGAGTGCCACTGGCCTGTAGTCATTCAAGCAGGTGACCGGGCTCTTCTTGGGAAGGGGGAGAATGGTTGTGGTCTTAAAGCAGGTGGGAATGATGCTCTGGCTGAGGGAGAGGTTGAAGATGGTAGTGAGAACATCAGCCAGCTTGCTGGCACATGCCCTGACAGCCCTCCCAGGGATGTTGTCCGGTCCTGCTGCTTTGCGGGGGTCAATCTTCCTCAGGACTCTGTGTACCTGGTCTGGTGAGACAGTTAGTGGAGGGGAGGTGGGGGATTGGGTGATCCAGGTATATGCATGCTTCTTCTCTGTGCTGTAGCTGGAGGTCTCAAAGCAGGTGTAGAAGGTGTTGAAAGCAATGATTGGACTGAGTGACACTGGCCTATAGTCACTCAGACAGGTGACCGGGCTCTTCTTGGGAAGGGGGACGATGGTTGTGGTCTTAAAGCAGGAGGGAATGATGCTCTCGCTGAGGGAAAGGTTGAAGATGGAGGTGAGAACATCAGCCAGTTCGTTGGCACATGCTCTCAGAGCCTGTCCAGGGGTGTTGTCTGGTCCTGCTGCCTGGCGGGGGTCAATCTTCCTCAAGGCTTTGCATACCTGGCCTGATGAGAGTTAATAGAGGGGAGGGGGGTCGGATGGTGTCGGTGTGTGTGTGCCTCCTCTCTGTACTGTGGTTGTAGGTCTCAAAGCGGGTGTAGATGTTGAGGTTATCCGGCAGGCTGTCTGTGATGTGCTGCAGGCCTTGCCACATCCGCCCGGAGACAGCAGTAGAATAGAAGCCATTCAGCTTCTCTCTGTACTGCCTCTTGGCCACCATAATGGCTTTCCTCAGTCTGTACCTCGCAGCTTTGTACACCGTCTCATTCCCTGAACTGAATGCAAGAGAGCGATCACACAGTATGTGGTGTACCTGACTGTATATCCAGGGCTTATGGTTGGAGAACCTCCTGACTTGTATGGTGGGCACGATGTTGTCAACACAAGTGCTGGTGTACCCAGTCACATACTCAGCATAGTCCTGTACGCTGACAGAAAAGTCTTCCAAGGTGGCTGCAGCTTTAAACACATGCCAGCCTGTTTCAATCTTTGTCTGTAAGCTGGATACAGAAACAAAGAAATGTGGTCTGAGCATTCAAAGTGGGGGCGGGGTGCAGCCCTGTATGCACCACATACTGTATGTTACTGTAAACATGATCCAGTGTGTTCTTGTCCCAGGTGGGAATGTCCACAGGTTGGTAATATTTGGGGAATACAGTCCATAGATTGCACTGATTAAAGTCGCATGTAGTGATAAATATAGCATCGGGGTGAGCCATGTCTAGCACGCTGATGACATCATGGAGTTTGTCGAGAGCCGCCATGGAATTAGCTCTTGGAGCTATGTATATTCCAGCCAAAAACACACAGATAAATTCTCTTGGTAGATAATAGGGATGGCATTTCAGCAATAAAAACTCCACATCTGGTGAACAGTGCTTATAGACAGTCTGTACATCTCCACACCACGAGTTGTTGATAAACACACACACACCTCCCCCTTTGGCCTTTCTGGCAGTTGCAGTCCAGTCTCCTTGTCGTACAGAGTGAATCTGTAGCTGAACAGCGGATTCTGGGACACTGCCCGATAGCCAGGTTTGGTGAAAACGAGAGTACAGCACTCTCTTATTTCTCGCTGTGTTGTAATCCTAGTTCTTAGCTTATCCAATTTGCTTTCCAGAGACCGCACGTTAGCTAGTGAGAGGCTGAGTAGCAGTAGTCGGCTAGCACAAGCTTTTAGCCTAGCATGGAGTCCTCCCCTCTTGCTGCGCTTGCTTCTCTGTCTCCAGATCGCTGTCCAGGGGTCAGCCTGCTCACTCGAGGTCGGTGCTTAGGGGCCTTCCTGGGGTGATCGTGGTTGCCGCAGGAGCAGACAATTAGTCATAGCTCCAGTGGAATAAAACTGGTGAATTCCAGAGGGCTGTGATTAGTGATATCCAGCAATGCCTGTCTGTTGTATGTTAGCAGTGCATGACAATTGTGCACTGCACAAAAAATGAAAAACACACACAAAAAAAGAAAAAGCTGGCATTCAACAGCGGAATGAGCAAACACGTTGGCCTCGACGGGCGTCATGTTTTGTGGTTGATATGGTTTACAATGGATGACACCTTACTTTCACTTAATGTCTGACACTTTTAAAGGATAATTATGGTTATTTTCTATTTTAATAGTATTTTCAACACTCCTCATACAGATACTAAAACCAACAATGAATTTCGTCTACTCACTGTTACTGTCTGTCAGTCCTGGATTAGCTTGTTTGTGCCAGAGATCTCACATCAGTGAAACACACTGCTGATACATTTCCTCATTACAATACACCGGACTATAATATTTGTGTGACCTTGTGCATGAACATTTGACTTTTGCTTACTGCTGTAAAATGTTATGGCTGTTTGTCGCCCTTGGGGCAAATTTTAAAAAATATATTTTAGAGTCTGGTGTTTTATAATGAGGAAACATGTCACCCAGTGTGTGTTTTGCTGACGTGTCTTTAATCACTTTTGAACAATAGTGGAGGTCTATGGCACAGAAATATAAGATAATCCAAGAATGACAGGCATTAACAATGAGTAGAGGTAAATCACTGTTGGTGGCATGGTTTGTTTATAAATTAAATCAAACCCAAATGCAGAACCAAAACAGGCAACATTGGCAGGATACTAGGGCTTTATTAAATTGAAGGAAACAGATGAGCACAATCTCCACAGAGATAATTAAATCTAAAGTATGGAGCAAATATTTAAGGGAAAACCAAGGCATGACAAAGGACAGCTATGGAAAATACCACGAAACAAAGGTAAGGCAAAACTCAAGGGGCTAAAAACCTGAAACTAAATGGCTGGTCTAACAGAAAATACTGACCTACAAGGACAGGAGATTGGAGAAGAAAGTATAAAATCCCTGGAGGAGAAAAACTGGAAGAAACAAAAAGCTACATATAAAATAACAGTCCATACAAAAAACCCAAACCAACACAGACCAGAAACTGTGGGGACTAGGAGTCCAACAATGTTCACAGCAGATCGAAAAAGACTGATTACCAAATGGAAACAGGTGTGTAAACTGGGGTTGGAAATTTAAGAGTGGTGAAGCTGGAGGTGAGAACAAGGAACCAAAGGTGGAAGTGTACCAAACTACAAGTCTAAAACAGGAACTGCTAGTGAATGGTTAATGGTCTAATACTTATATAGTGCCCTTCTACACATTGAAGTGCACTCAGAGCACTTTACAGTATTTCCATTCACCCATTCACACACATTGACACACCAGTGATACAACTGGAAGCAATTGGGGTTCAGTGTCTTGCTCAAGGATGCTGCAACATGTGGATTGGAGAAACCTGGAATCAAACTGCCAAAACCCCACTCTACCTCTGAAGTGACAGTGGCTTTAATCTCTGTACAGGGAGTGTTTAAAATACTGTTAATGAAAAAAGGGCCGACCTTATCATTTATTTTTAACTGTCATGTGCAACCACTTATGTACTGTTTATATATATTCTCTACTGCTAGCAGCAGGTTTTCTCTTCATTTTTTCTAACTGCAAGGGTACTGCAATTTTGAATTTGATATTTAATGATTCAAAAACTATTATGCTTCCTTTGTTGTCTTGCCTCATGTTGGACTGATATCAAGGAAGGACAAAAACTGAGAGGCTCTGTGTCATGCTCTGCAGAGCCATGCCGTCTGTTTTTGTGCATATGTGTGTGCCTATGTAGACAGTTTGCCTTTAAGGACTCAGTATGAGGATGAATTGAGATGAGTGTGACATCTGTTTCTCCCTCCACTTCTCTGAAACTCACACTGTGTCCGCATGTTTCATGCATGTGTGTACAAATGTGTGTGTGTGTTTTTGTATGTTCATGGATGTGTGTATTTGTCTCTGCATAATCACTGTAGGGAGAATGTCCTCCCCAGAGCCAGTGGAGGGCCTGAGGGCTTGAGTTGACAACATTGATAACCAAGATCAACTGTTTAACCAATGTACCTCCAGCATAAACACGCACATGCGCACACACACACACACTGTTTTCATTCTTTGTGGGGACTTTACATTCATTTCCTATAGACTTATCCTAACCTTAACCATAACCACTACTTATCCCTAACCCTTACCCTAACCTTAAACCATGTTGCCACCCTAAAATTCAGTGACGGCCAAGTCCCCACAATGTGAGTGTGTTAACAGATTTCAGTCCCCATTAATGTAAGTAATACAAAAGCACACACACAGACACAAATACACACACCCAGATGCACTGTCCTTGGAACTGTGATCTGCTGTGCAGGGATCACTGGAGGCAGCTGCAGATATGCTATTGCACTGCAGCTTAATAAAGGAGGGTATCAGCCAACTTAAGTATTAATAAGTGTCATTCCAATCAGTATTTGTTTCAGTGAAAACCCATCTCCAGAACCAAGTGTCTGACAGCCTCTACACCTGTGATGAAAACAATATATCATGAAAATCTGCAGCAACTGAGCGAAATATATAGTAAATTGATTTTTGTTGAGACAGAATTGCCATTTTACACCTCTAAACCTGCATTAGCTGTATTCTGTTGTGCACATTATCAGTTATAGTTAAAAAAGGCAACTTAAGCTTCAAAAGGTTGACACAAAATTATATGAGTCAGTTGTGTAGTCATATGCCTTATACTCAGTATACTGAGTATAAGAAAAAGTAAGCAACCAAAAGCACACTAGATCTTTGTATCACTGCAGTTAGAGAACCAGTGGAACTAGTTCACCTACTGTAGCTCTCTACACTGTTATTACTACCAGGTGCTGTTGAGGCTGATTGAGAGAGACTAGCTGTGATTACAACTATAGTCCTACAATGACATGGCTTTGGCCATCAGTGTCATTGTGCTTTGGTTGTTATGATTACTGCTGTGACACACTAACTGCATGCAGGGGTTGGTGTGTGCACTGAACTGACATGGTTGTGCTGGCTGAGAATCATATTGAAGCTACAGTACTCCTGAACTCCTAAGGTATACTCCCCTCAGTGGCCTTTTCAAAGGTGGAACAAGCAATAAATGCATAATGTAAAGTGCCACATCAGCTCTCTGTTCTGTAGCATTTACAGAGCTATTAGAACTGGCCTGGACCAACACATCCTGTGGATCAGAGAAATGAAAAACAAGGAAATGCAAAGGGGTTTAAGGAAAAAAAAAGTCCACCATGACCCTGCGTGCTCTCCTCATCTCTTAAGCCCTTTTCAGACATGCACTGCAACACTGAACTTACCTGGAAGGACCTGTATGTGAGAACACAAATGTCAGAATCAGGCGGCCTGTACATTACCCTGCCAACTCTCTCTCTCATTTTCTATACCGCTTAGTCCCGAACGGGGTCATGGGGGGGGCTGGAGCCAATCCCAGCTGGCATCGAGCGAAAGGCAGGGTACACCCTCGAAAGGTCGCCAGTCCATCGCAGGGCCAACATGCAGACGAACCACACACACACACACACACACACACACACATTCATTCCTATGGGCAATTTAGAGACCCTGCCAACTCCTTAGTATAATGTCCGGGTAATGTCTAATTGAGCCCACATGTGAATAGAGATTATTAGATTCACACTGAGCTAGTCGGCATGTTGATTATGTTTCTTCTTGCAACTGGAAGAATATAAACATCTGAGGGTGAAGAAGAAGGGTCCATCCATCCATTTTCTATACCACTTAGCCCCAAACGGGGTCACGAGGGGCTGGAGCCAATCCCAGCCGGCATTGGACGAAAGGCGGGGTACACCCTGGACAGGTCGCCAGTCCATCGCAGTGCCAACATGCAGACGAACCACACACACACACACACATATTCACTCCTACGGGCAATTTAGAGACCCTGCCAACTCCCTAGTATAATGTCCGGGTAATGTCTAATTGAGCCCACGTGTGAATAGAGATTAGATTCACACTGAGCTAGTCAGCATGTTGATTATGTTTCTTCATACGAGTGGAAGAATACAAACATCTGAGGGTGAAGAAGAAGGGTCATTTACATGAATACTTCATAGAAATTGTCTAACAAGATATCAGAACAGTCAAATAAATTCAAGGAACAGCAAGAGAATCCGTTATGCCCAAATTACAAACCGGCTACATGAGTGCGTACTTTTTGCGTCATGTTCTTCAGTGTGCTCTCCTCAGATTCAGGTAGTAGTGCATTTGACCATACAAGGGAATTTGAATGAGTAATTGATTATCAATTAAATGCTGTTAATAATATTATCATTTTAAATCATATTAACTGACAATGCTGAAGGCAGGGACATGTGGTGTAGCTACAAACCAGGAGCACTGCTTTAGATGAGCTGCTAATGTTAAGGATGACCGGTACTCTGATTCAACGTGCTTCAAACATAATCAACACAAAAGTAATGGACAGGATAAACAACACCATCCTGCTTAAAGTATAAATGTGTTTTATTGCTAAGACATGGATTTTGTCTTGCAGGTTCTTTAACAGCAGTAGATGGAAATTATGTGATTATGTCATTGCGCCAACTAGGGCTGCCTCAGACGTGTGCTCCCATGTTTTTTGAGGGTTTTTTTGTTGTTGTTCTTGTCAGTTTTCTGCAACCCTGCCTGCATTACTTTTACTAGGGACGAGCTTCTGAACATCCGACAGCTCAGTCTGAACATTTTCGCCCCAGTTTTCATTGCTGATAGAAGCTGTTTGAATATTTTAGCTGGCAGAGCAGCAGCTGTTATCAGCACTTAGAGGAGACACTGGAAGGGGACAAGAGCCGGGGCCCTCGTAAGACTACGATGGCGGGTGTACCGAATGCCACGCCTGGCCATACATTTAGCTAATCTCTGTTCTCTAGCTAACAAATGGATGAATGCTGCTCATGAATCTGACTAACTCAGATTTTTCACATTCTGCGGCATTATGCTTTGTGGAAACGTGGCTCACTCTATCCCTGATGAGGCTGTTCAGCTACTGGGATTTCAGACCTACAGAGCAGACAGCGTGAAGGGACTATTTGGAAAAAAGAGAAGAGGAGGTATTTGTTTTTACAATAGAGGTTGACTGTACAGACTGGGGTGTTTTTGAGGCTGCAGCTACAGTGGAGGAGTATACTGACACAGTGACATCATATATCAGTTTTTGTGAGGACGTGTGTGCCCGCCCTGCGATGGATTGGCGACCTGTCCAGGGTGTACCCCGCCTTCGCCCGATTGCCGGCTGGGATTGGCTCCGCACTCCCCCCCGCCCCCTGTGACCCTGTTCAGGGACTAAGCGGTAGAAATTGAATGAATGAATGAATGTGTGTGCCCATTAAGACTCTGTGCAACCAATAAAAATAAACCCTGGTTCACAGTGAAGCTCAAACAGCTCTGTGGTGCCAAAGAGGAGGCCTACTGGAGTGGGGACAGGACCATGCATATGGTAGAATAAAACTCTTCCTTACTTAAACCACATAAGCAGTAAAAAAGATAATTAAAGAAATACAGGCTCATGTTGCAAAGAATTCAGTTTGTGGTTGTTTCTCAGTAGCGAAAATGACCAGAGCAGGTTTGTTTGATTGCTAGAAACACACTGACAAAGGAGATCAGAGTAGCAAAGAGGAGCTACTCGGAAAGGCTGAAAAATCAGTGTCAGGCCAACGAACCATTGGCAATGTGGAGGAGCCTACGGAACAACACCAGGTGTTCTCTGCACCTCCATCACGGTCTGGTTTGGCTCAGCAACCAAACAGGACAGAAGCAGACAGTCAGGACTGCGGAGAAAGTCATTGGTGCTAGCCTGCCCTCCATGGAGGACCTGTACACCTCACCAGTCAAAAGATTTCTGTGGACCCCTCACACCCCGGACACAAACTCATTGAACTTCTCCCCTCTAGACAGTGCTATAGGTCACTGTACACCAAAACAACCAGTTGTCACATTCAGCCCCGTTCACTTCCTGCAAGTATGCTCTTATTCTTTACTGCTTCCTGTCCCCAGCTCACCCTGCATTCTGGGAACTTCGTCATCATTCAGATTAGTTTCACCTGTTACTTGATTGACTGATTGATTTTATTCTTTCAAGCATGTAAAGATAGTCGACATGTCAACATACATAATTTCACACATATCCACAAATGCTAATCCATTAGCAATTTGCTTATACCTAGTACGTGCTTGAACGGAGTAGGAAGAAGTTAGACTTATCTAGTCCTACCCCATAACATCATCTTACCATCATTGGTTTGCAAGCAGTATCTCTACTTAGATAATTTTGTTCTACACCACACAAGTAATATACTAAAAAATTATTACAGTGTTAACATTCTTACATAATTACATTCTTAGAAAATTGTCTTCTACACCACACCCACAATATTAAACCTGTTCTTGCATATATCTTGATTGACACATACCTTTATATTTATGTTTAAACTCATCAATTCTATTACTATTTTTTATGTCCA